>NC_088793.1:209550226-209633115 GCF_011386835.1 Chrysemys picta bellii
TTGCCTATACACCACTCTATGAGCCTGGGTAACATACAAGAGGAAGTGGAATTGCTCATGTATTATAAATTCAATCTAGTTGGTATTACTGAAACCTAATGGGATTAGTCATATGACTGGAATGTTAAAAATCAATGGTTATAACCTACTTAGGAAGGATCGACTAGGCAAAGTGGGTGTGGGAGTGGCACTCTGTCAAAATGGCATTATGTGTTTCCGAGTCACCAATAACTTAGAAGAAAATGATCTTGAATGAGTACAAATCAATTTCCTAACAGATTATAACCCAGATTAGTGAGGGTCTGTGTCACCCATGTCCTGCAACCTTGCATGCCTCACAATGCCTGCTGCTGTAGCTCCCACCTGGAGCAATCACAAATAGCATGGCAGCATGCAGGTCACACCCTGCATGTGTGTGTATGCCCACAGCTCTGATTTAGCAACGCTGATCACAGCAGCCTGTCAGCAAACACTAGCCACACTCTGACTCCCACCAGCCCTGGTTTTTATTTGCAGGGTGACCGCAACAAACTCCAGTCCTGAATTTTCCCCTAGAAATATGTATTCTGCATTGTCCAGCCCTCTCTTAGACTGTTCAGATATTTTAGGTCTGTTTTCCCTGTAAGGGAACAATAGACAACAATATGCTCCTTTTAAATGGCGTTACCATACAGCCCAGTTTAACCACAACACTGGATTAGTTTTGATTAAAGAAAAAAAACAAGTGTTTTTAAATATTAAGCGATTTTAAGTGTGTACAGGTAATGAGGCATTAAAGTCAGAAGTGGTTGCAGGTGAAATAAAGATAAAACACTTTCTAAACTTAACAAGCTAGTACAGGTGAAGTTCTTACCACATGTTTTCAATATATTGCTGACCAAGTTTCAGGTCAGGCACTGCTCTCAAGGTCTGACAGCTGTTGCTTTGTCTTTTTAAGTGAAAAAAGTGAGATGGTCAAGGAGAGAGAACTTGGGGTGATTTTTGCCCCTCCATTTTTATAGCTGTCACCCTTTGAAAAGCATTTTCCCGAACATGACTCCCTAGTTAAATTTTTTCCCAGCTGAGAGCAAGGAGACATGGAGTCTGGTGGAGGACAGAGGCTTCATTCTGTTTCTTTTTACCTGTGTATGCTGAAATGCAGATTTTCTGTGTCATCTTTCTTCCATCTTTCTGTCTAAGGATGCAGTTTATATCTTTTATGCAAATTGAGGTAAACACACATCCCTTTCTGCAAGACCTGCTTGACCAGTTCTGCCTAATCAGGGCTACATGTAGGACTATAACATGTAGGAAAAAATCTGCATGATCATGGGAGACTTCAATTTGAGAAACATATGCTGCAGGTCTTGTGATTCAAGGACTGGAAGGGACCTCAAGAGGTCATCGAGTCCAGTCCCCTGCCCGCATGGCAGGACCAAATACCATCTAGACCATCCCTGATAGACATTTATCTAACCTACTCTTAAATATCTCAAGAGATGGAGATTCCACAACCTCCCTAGGCAATTTATTCCAGTGTTTAACCACCCTGACAGTTAGGAACTTTTTCCTAATGTCCAACCTAGACCTCCCTTGCTGCAGTTTAAACCCATTGCTTCTGGTTCTATCCCTAGATAGATGCCAGTACTCAAAACATTCTTGGAATTTCTAAATATTATAGATGATGATTTCTTAACTCAAAAAGTAAAGTGTTGCATCCAACAAAGGGAATTTCTATATCAGATCTCATCTTGACAGATAAAGAGGAACTGATCACAGAACTGAAAATTAACAGTAGCTTAGGTACAAGTGATTGTGACTTGATCACAAGCAGAATCAAGTCCAGACCAGTAAAATATATACTTCAGCTTTAAAAGGGTCAGTTTCCCAAGGCTGAAAACAATTATGAACCAAATCAGCTAGGAGGAAGAATTTAATCTGAAAAAATGTGAATGACAACTGGGAATTGTTTAATAATACTATTAGAAGCCAAAAAAGCCACAATCCCACAGTTGAGGAAGAAGGTCATATTGATTTAAAAAACAACCTGGTTTAGAAGGGAAGTGAAGGCAGCTATAAAAAACAATAACAAATGAAAGAAAGGGGATGTTGATAGTAAAGAGTATAAATCGGAAGCTAGGAACCATAGAAAGTTGATAAGGGAAGCCAAGGGACACAAGGCGAATTCTATGGCCAGTATAGTTAAGGAGAGTAAGGAGGGTTTTTTAAGTATATTTTTGTCAGGGTTCCTTCCCCACTCTGAACTCTAAGGTACAGATGTGGGGACTCGCACGAAAGCCCCCTAAGCTTATTTCTACCAGCTTAGGTTAAAACCTGGTACGCTGCCACCACCAAGTGATTTAACAAGAAACAGGGAAAGGACCACTTGAAGTTCCTTTTCCCCCAAAATATCCCCCCAAGCCCTTACACCCCCTTTCCTGGGGAGGCTTGAGAATAATATCCTAACCAATTGGTTAAAGTGATCAAAGACCCAAACCCTTGGGTCTTTGGACAATAGAAAAATCAGTCAGGTTCTTAAAAGAAGGATTTTATTAAAAAGAAAAGGTAAAAATCATCTCTGTAAAATCAGGATGGAAAATAACTTTACAGGGTAATCAGATTCAAAGGACCCAGAGGAACCCCCTCTAGCCTTTAATTTCAAAGTTACAGCAAAATAGGGATACCTCCCTCTAGCAAAGGGAACATCACAAGTTGAGAAAACAAAGAAAGATAAACTAATACGCCTTGCCTGGCTATTACTTACAAGTTTGAAATGAGAGACTTGTTCAGAAAGATTTGGAGAACATGGATTGATGTCCGGTCCCTTTTAGTCCCAGGAGCGAATGCCACCAAAACAAAGAGCACAAACAAAAGCCTCCCCCCCCCCCCAAGATTTGAAAGTATTTTGTCCCCTTATTGGTCCTTGGGTCAGGTGTCAGCCAGGCTACCTGAGCTTCTTACCCCTTTACAGGTAAAAGGATTTTGGTGCCTCTGGCCAGGAGGGATTTTATAGTATTGTATACAGGAGGGTTGTTACCCTTTATAGTTATGACAATATTAGAAATAAAAAGAATCCTAACAAAGATATTGGTCCATTACTAGATAGAAATGGTAGAATTATCTACAATAATGCAGAAAAGGCAGAAATGTCCAGTAGATATTTCTGTTCTGTATTTGAGGAAGAACAGGTGATGTAGTGATGTAGATGATGATGAGTATGCTTATCTCTGAAAATCATTCTAAATATTTTAAGGTCTTCTCTGAAAGACAAACCCTGTGCTTTCCCTGTGTATCTCAGGGATTTGCACTGAAAATGCAGTACTTTTGTTTGTTTAGGGTCTGCTGAAGGTTCAGATGATTAATTTGAGTTTGCAGAGAAGTGAAAATAATTCTGACTACAGGATAAACTCTGGAGACCTCCAAAATCTTTGCAATTCAGGTTCATGCAAATAAGAAAGAGTAAGTTTAGGACTCATTAAAATGAAAAGGTCGGGGAGAATATAAACATGTTTTGCTGGCTAACTGAAATGCGCGCATGCGCACACACACACACACCTCTTCTCTTATTACTTCTTTGAGCACACTGTATATGCACTAACAATGTACAGAATTCAAAAGAATCTTTATTTGGACACTACACTGCCGGTGACCTTGGATTATTCTAAATAAATATAATCCGATGTTCTGATATGGAACTGAGCATAATAATATTTCAATATATTTTTTCTCGTAAGCTTACTCAGCCAGCAGACCTTTAATTTTAAAACAGACTCATAATTTACCATTCTAATGCTGACACTGCCCTCTCCTGGTTCAATTATTTTTAGGTTTGTGTATGTGTTTCTCCTACTAGTACCATTTTAACATAGGTGAGAGGTTGATAACAGATCTTCTTCGCTAGCAAAGTTGTATTTGGAAGGTTTAATTATGCCGCACAAATGTTATTAATTATTCCAAATTATGGGAGCTCCATTTACTATGATCAGAGTGAAAAATAATATCCTTTTGATACAAAACGATACCTTTTCTCTAACATTGTTATTTGTTCTAATATCACAATAACTGTGCTAAATGCAGGGTTTAACTATCATCCATGATGCCCAACCTGCTTACACAGGAGGGCCACATAAATCTGAGCACAACCTTGTGTTGGCCAAACAGATTTTGTTTCGTATGTATTTAGGTTGTTTCTATGTGTAAGGGGACTGTTGCCCCCTTACTAACACTCAGTGGGGGTGTTTTGGTGGCTAGCTCCCAGCACTAAAAGGGGAAGGGTCGATGGGAAATCAGGGGCCTGAGACTGACAGTCCCCAGGAACAGTGGAGAGAGGCCAATGCTCCAGGTCAGCCTAATTGACAGGGCGGGCAGGCTAATCGGGGAGTCAGGAGACCAGGGTGGGTCCCGTCCTCCGTGTGAACTGGAATTGCCTGGGTCAGACAGGGTGGGGCTGAGCTAAGGAGAGAGAAGGGCCCGAGCTGTGCTGCTGGGAGCAGAGCTGCAGCCCCAAAGCCAGAGCACGGCCCAGAGAGAGCAGAGCCGCCCTGGGAGCAGAGCTGTAGCAACCAGAGCCAGAGGGGCCAGACAAGCAGCCAGGAAGCAGGTCAGAGCTGGGAGTGGAGTCACAGAAGCAGCCTGCAGAGCAGACCTGTCCTGGGAGCAGAGCTGCAGCAACCAGAGCCAGAGAGGCCAGACAAGCAGCCCAGGGAGCTGAAGGCAGAGCAGCAGCAGCAGCCGCCATGCTGAGGCCGAGTGGAGCTGGGGCTGGAGCCGTCCGGAGCTGGGGCTGGAGCCGTCCAGAGCTGGGTGCGGGGAGCAGCTGGGGAGAGTGAGGGGGACCCTGGACAGCAGGCCCAGCACAGGGAGACGCCTCAGCCAAGAGGCCTTGCAGGCCAGACTTGGAGTGGGGATCATAACCCCGACCGGGCAGGGGCGACGCTGGGAAAAAGGGTCCTGCCACCTAGAGCCTGAGAGCGTGTGGCCACCACCAGAGCAAGTGTCCAACCCACAGCGTCCCTGCAGCACAGCCAGGGCCTGAGAAGCAGGCCTGGGACCTACAAGGAACAGACTGAACTGCCCGGACGTTCCAGAGACACTGTTTGTACTGTTCCCTGCCACAGAGCAGGGTGATGTGTTTTTTCCTTTAACCTTTCCCATTTTTCCTTATTCTTTTTTAAAATTAATTGTTAATTAAACAACTTGTATTTGCTTTAAATTGTATGAAATGATCAGTGGGTCAGGGAGGTGCCCAGTGCAGAGAGAGTACCCCGGAGTGGGGACATCCTAGCCCCTGTCCTGGGTGACCACAGCAGGGTTGGGGGTCGAGACCCCCAGGAATCCTGGGCCCAGCCTTGTCGGGGTTACGAGGACTCTGCCAGACAGGAGAGTGGAAGGGGAGTCCTCAAGGGCAGGGAGACCTCTGGATAAAGGAAGTGGGAGTGAGGACTCAGATCCTTTCGCTAGCCCACTTCACCGGGGTAGTGCAGAAGCCAGGAAAGTTCCCCACAATAGCGGGACCATTCCCCCGCTTACATATGTACAATATTGTCTATTTAAAAACAAACAAAGAAATCAGTGCATAAAACATATCAGAATTATATAAAAAGGGGGAAAGAACACATAACTAAACTAAAATTATATAAACATGATGACAAAATGCTAGTGGATTGACCAGTAGTATATTGTGTTGAAGCATGCCACGGGTCTTCTGAAATGCTCTGGTGGGGCCATGTACGGCCTGTGGACTGTGAGATGGGCACCCCAATTACAAGGTCAGTGACAGAGCAGTGTGGATTGGACACAATGGGCAAAATATACTGGTGACAAACAGTGGTGTAAAGCACACATAGGTTTCCCATAAAGGGACACCACCATCTTAAAATAGAATGGATTCTATTATTAATAGCACCTTAGAAATATCAAAGGGACACTTGTTTTCAATCAAATGAACAATTCTCAATTTCACAATCTGTACTTATTCCGATAGAGATTGAGAGGGTTCATTGACATTTCTTGGTACCGTCTGTTCACATGCAAAAGAATGGTGATATTATCATGCTCAAACATTGCTCTGGAAACCCCTAATCATTTTTGTTGCCCTTTCTGTACCTTTTCCAATTCCACTATATATTTTTTGAGATGGGGCGACCAGATCAGCATGCAGTATTCCAGATGTGGGCATACCATGGATTTATATAGAGGCAATATATTTTCTATTTTATTATCTTTCTCTTTTTCTAATGAATCCCAACATTTTGTTAGTTTTTTTGACTGCTGCTGCACACTGAGTGGATGTTTTCAGAGAACTATCCACAGTGACTCCAAGATCTTTCTTGAGTGATAACAGCTAATTTAGACCCCATAATTTTATATGTATAGTTGGGATTATGTCTTCCCATGTGCCTTACTTTGCATTTATCAACAGTGAATTTCATCTGCCATTTTGTTGCCCAGTCACCCAGTTTTTGTGAGATCCCTTTGTAACTCTTCACGGTCAGCTTTAGATTTAACTATCTTGAGTAGTTTTGTATCATCTGCAAATTTTTCCACCTTACCGTTCAACCCTTTTTCCAGATCACTTATGAATATATGAATATGTTGAACAGTAGTGGTCCCAGTACAGACCCCAGAGGACACCACTATTTACCTCTCTCCATTCTGAAAACTGACCATTTATTCCTACCCCTTGTTTCCTATCTTTTAACCAGTTACTGATCCAGGAGAAGACCTTCCCTCTTATCCAGTGATCGCTTACTTTGCTTAAGAGCCTTTGGTGATGGACTTTGTCAAAGGCTTTCTGAAAGTCTAAGTATACTGTATCTACTGGATCACCCTTGCTTGTTGACCCCTTCAAAAAATTCTAGTAGATTGGTGAGGCATGATTTCCCTTTACAAAAATCATGTTGACTCTTCCACAACAAATCATGTTCATTTACGTGTCTGATAATTCTGTTCTTGATTTAAAAATTGTCAGTGTTGGAGAATCCAGCACAGCCTTTGGCAGGGCCGGCTCCAGGGTTTTTGCCGCCCCAAGCGGCGCCAAAAAAAAAAAAAAAAAGCAGCCGCAATCACGACCTGTGGCGGCAATTTGGTGGGAGGTCCTCCGCTCCGAGCGGGAGTGAGAGACCGTCCGCCGAATTGCCGCCGAATAGCTGGATGTGCCGCCCCTCTTCGGAGTGGCCACCCCAAGCACCTGCTTGGCAAGCTGGTGCCTGGAGCTGGCCCTGGCCTTTGGTAAGTTGTTCCACTGGTTACGCACTCTTCTATCAGCACAATTGTGTCTACACTGGGGTTTTGTTGGCATAGCTATGCTGGTCAGAGTCCTGGGCTTTTTTCACATCCCTGATTGACAGAGCTATGCCAGTGTAAATTTAAAGTGTAGACCAAGCCTAAGCATACGCTAGAGCCTTTTTTTCTGTGTTTTCCTTAGCATGTCCCATTTTATGCAATTGCCATCATGTTCTACCAAGGATTTACAAGTTGTCATAAGACATCTTTTTGGGAAAAAATTACTATGGATGAGATTGCTGCTTTAAAGCAGAATTGAATGATTGATTAAACATGCCTTTTTAATTATTCTCCAGCCTTTGACACTACCAATTGAGCTATCAAAGAGCACAATTCTTTTTCCTCCAGATTAGGTGACTGACACACAGTCTAATAACAGCACTAAGCAGGTGGTCTCGACTTTCTAGAGAAGTTGTGTATAGAAAGCCATCCTTAATAGAAGAGATGGCTTATGGTCAATAAGGAAACAAAAAATTATAACTGATTTATATCAATCTTTGCAAATAGACATTTCTTCGTTAGGAAAGCTATATATGACATGGTGGGAAAAGATCTGAATAGCCAAATTACACCAGATGAATGGATTTTGACCTGGAAAAGAGGACCAGCAACCTCCGTCTGTAGCACGGCAAAAGAAAAGTTCTTTAACATACTGTTTAAGTGGTACCTCACACCAGTCAGATTAAAAAAATAGAGAGAAATTGAAGGGAGAAATATGGTGAAAAGAGATTTCATGCATATATGGTGGACATCTCCAGTCATTAGAGAATATTGGGGGGCGATTTGTAAATAAATATTACAAATTGTTGGATAGTTTTTTCTGATATTTACATAGCAATGATTTGTAAACCTGTTAAAGCTTCCTAAATAAATATTTAAAAAAAAAAAAAAAAAGCAAGATCTATTCAAGTGGCTAAAAGAGTCTCTTTCTGTTTGCTAAATGGAGCAGTTAAATAATCTGAATTGAACACAACTCCTTTTTCCCATTCCCAGCCTTCTGAGTGATGGAGGGATCGGCAACCTTCGGCACGCGGCCCTTCAGGGTAAGCCCCTTGGCAGGCCGGGCCGGTTTGTTTACCTGCCGCATTCTCAGGTTCAGCCGATCACAGCTCCCATTGGCTGCGGTTCGCCATTCCAGGCCAATGGGGGCTGCAAGAAGCTGTGGCCAGAACATTCCTTGGCCCGTGCTGCTTCCCTGGCAGGCCGTGGGCCGAAGGTTGCCGATCCCTGGTATATACAATCCTTCCACCACCCTGGAAAATAAAAATAAAATTACTGCAGTTTGAACTCACAACCAGCTGATCTAGGAGAATGGGAGGATGAACTCCACACCCAGCATCATGCCTGGAGAGAGGAGCTGATGAAACAGGCAAAATTGTTGGGAGTGAGACATTAGGCAGGAGAGGAGAAAGGCCTCAGGTTGGTGGGTAATGCAGCGAGGGAGACTCTGATCAGGAGACTACAGTGGAATGGGATATGGTAGTGTGGGCAGCTCTGGAGTTTAAGGCTTTTGGGGAGGGAGGAGCTGGGGCTTGCAGATTTGGGGAAAAGGTCTGCGGGATGGAGGCAGTGTAAAGCAAAAGAGTTTTTAGGTTGGGGGAACAGTGCAGAGAGGTAATGTGGAAGTGAGGTCTAAGGCACAGGGGCCTGTGCAAGGGGAGGTTTTCCAAGTGAGTTGTCATGGGGTCTCCAGTGTGTGTATGGTGCTGGGGGGAGAGGAGTGTGGAGAAAGGGACCTCAAGCAGGGGAGCAGGACAATATGGGAATAGGGGTCTGAACCCATGTTGAGGGTGGAATTGCAAGGGCAGAAACCCAGGTATGTTGGGACAGTGTAGATAATGGGGGTTTCTGTTGTGTATGTAGCTTTGTGAGCATTTGGTGTAACAGGGCTCACTCTGTAACATGGTAACACTCTGGTTAAATAGAGAGATTTGATTGTTATATTACTGCATAATGTTTCACTAAACAGACAAAAAGAGAAAAACCTCAGGCAGGGGAGACACTGTTGGGATAAAGCCTGCAAGCAAGTTGAGAACAGTGTGGAGCAGGGAGGGAGACTGTCTGGGGTGGGAGTTCTTGAGGAAGGGGAGGGGAGCAATGCAGGGGGTTCAGGAGGCAGGGCAGTTTTTGGTAAAAGAGCTAGATGAAAGAGGCAGTGTTAGCGGGAAGATCTCTGAAGAGAAGAGAGTTGAGGGAACTTTGTGGGGGGGAAATAAGGAATATTTAGTAACTGTCACCAAGTTTATCAAATCATTGAATTAATTAATTTGCATATAACTAAAATGTCCTCTTAAACAAACCTGTGTAGAGTTAGAGCTGTCAAAAGAAGGTGGCTGGTTGTAACCCCTGAAGGAAGCTCTCATTTATTTACAGAGCACAGCAAGCTTCCCACAAACACAGTGTGTCCCAACCCTGATCTGAGGGGATTTTCCTTGCAGGAGATAAGCAGGAGTCAGACACACAAGTCCCCCTGGCTCATGCAGGCCTTGGCCTCTCTGAGTGTGCTGGTTACTGCAAATGCATATGGGTCACACCGCTTTAGAATTTAAGAGTTTGTGCTATAGATTTCTAATGTCATTCTCTGGCTTTCTCTGCCTGAAGGTTGAAAGGTATGGGCAGTGGATGTCACCAGGTCACTTATTTGATACAAGGCCAAATAAGCCTACTAGATGCTCTTGAAATTAATGGAGTCCTCACAGTGAAAAATCACTTTTTAGTACAGAACAATACATTTTATTCACATTTCCAAGGCCTTGGCGCAAGATGGGGACAAGCAAGCTTCCCTACTGGGTTCAGTCTTGACAGGGAGCATTCCCTTTAAACTCTGGGATGTACGGATACACTAGGCGTGGGTGGCAACCCTAAAGGGACTCTAGGTAAGTGGGGGGTGAGGTGTCAGGCAGAGGAGACAGTCTGGGGAGAAGGGCCTCAGGCAGTGTGGGTGGGTTGGTCTCGGTGCAGGGGGCGCAGAGTGATGGGGAGAGGCACTGTGATGGGGGGGTCTCAGGGTGAGAAGGGGGCAGGGTGATTTTGACAAGATGGCTTGAAGGGGGGTTGGGGGAATGGGTCGGGGCAGTTGGAGAGACCGAGGGGGCGGTGCTGGTGTTGGGGGGGAGAATGAGGGACACGGGGCGGCCTGAGAGGCGGGGTGAGGGAATGGGGGGGACGGACTGAGGGGCGGGGCTGGAGTGTGCGGGCGGCCCGAAAAGCGGCTGGGAACTGGGGGGACGGACTGAGGGGCGGGGGCGGGGCCGGGGGATGGGGCGGCCCGAAAAGCGGCTGGGAGGGGCGGGGCGGGGGAACTGGGGGGACGGACTGAGGGGCGGGGCTGGGGGATGGGGCGGCCCGAGGGGCGTGACAGGCCCAGTGGCGGAGCGGGCGGCATGGCGGAGGCGTCGGGTTGTGCTGGGCCCTCTATCCGCTATTTCTGCACGGCCGGCCGGGGCCTGGAGCCCTTCCTGCTTCGGGAGGTACGGGCCCGGCTGGGGGCCACGCAGGTGAGGGGTCTCGCTTCGCCCGGCCCGCGCTGGGAGGGGCCTGGGCAGGGCCTGGGCCGCGGGATGAGGGTCTATATGGGGGGGGGGCGGTCTGAGGGGCGGAAGTCTGGGTGTATGGGGCTTGAGGGGTGAGGCTGGGATGTGGGGGAGTCCGGGGATGTGGGCCTGATGAGGTGGGTGGGTGGGTGGGGAGGGGGGAAATGTAAGGCGTGGGGGGGGGGGGTCTGGAGTATGTGTCATGGGGGTCTGGAGGAGTGGGGGTCGGGACCGGGGGGGCTGCATGGGGGTTTAAGGAGGTGGGGGCTGTTGGGAGGGATAAGAGGGTTGGGCTCTGATGGAATAGGAGGCTTGGGAGAGCCTTTTGCTGAGTTTGTCCTTTAGATCTCACCTGCTCCAACCTCCCAGGGAGGCTTGAGCCCTGTGCACGCCAGGATAAAATATATAGTTTTGAAACATGTTCATTTACTGTTAGCCAACATGTTTTTTAAACCCTAGGGTAGATGGTGGTTTCACTCTGTCATCTAATATATATTAAAATACAACTTGTGTGTGTACCTGTTGGTTCACTCTGTTTGGAAATATATCTCTTGCCCATGTCTAGCCAAATTCTAGATGACTGGTGAGTGGGTGGGACTCCTGAGGGAGACACAGACCCTACAGCCCTGGACATAGGATGTGAGTTTTACTTGGGTGAGTTAAAGGTGGTGTAGTGAGACTGAGGTATCTTGTTGCTCAGATCTATTTCTCCACAGTTTTGTTCAGGCATAACATAAGAACATAACGGCCATACTGGGTCAGACCAAAGGTCCATCTAGCCCATTATCCTGTCTTCTGACAGTGGCCAATATCAAGTGCTTCAGAGGGAATGAACAGAACAGGGAAACATCAAGTGATTCACCCCCTGTCACCCATTCCCAGCTTCTGGCAAACAGAGGCTAGGGACACTTCATTTAACGTGCACTTCTGATGTACGGTGGGAGGGGGGCATGTCTCTGTTTCTTGAGATGCTCTGTTCACAAAGAAAAAACAGCCATCCTTTTGTTATGGTTACTCTTGGTGCTTTTCTGATTCCACTTGTGTAACTTGAGTTAGCTGTTATGTAACCCAGGTTACAATAGGACCACCAAACACGATGGTAAAAGTATTAAGTTATATCTATACTAGGTGCTAAGTGGCATTTCAAGTCATGTTAGCAAACTCAAGTAGCCTAATTTGATTTAAAAACACTTGTTATTTCTACCTCTTCATGCCTGACTAACAGTTGCAAAGGTTCTTCAAGGTGGTCTTTGCATATTTGTACCAGGTGCTACTGGAACCTAGCTACACTTATTGGTCATCCCAGTCTTCAGGAAAATCTTCTCCTTAATCTTCATTTGACAACTTGTATGTTACAGATCAGAGTTTAAAATGTCACGTCTATTTCAAAGTGTAGTTTATCATCATTTAACTATTGGACATTAGCTAAATTTAAGATAATACTTTCCCAATTAAGCACTAGTCATCATTAGCCTAATCTGTTTTCTTGGAGATATCCAAATAAAGCAGCCATTCTAGAGCCAAAGAGGTATACTGTAATAATATCTTGCATTTATAGCGCACCTGTTTGTCCCAAAGTATCTTATACATTACCCCCAATGTGATGGGAACTGCAGAAACCCCTTAAGTGAAGGGCAGCAGTCAGCTGGTAAACAGCATGCTGAACAGAGGAAAAATGTGCAATGACACTGGGGAAAACCCCCAGTTCTTACAAAGTGCCTCATGGATTTTAATCTCCTCAGGTATCTAACAGATTGAGTTGTTAAGGTGTGATCTGAAAAATCCATATACTAAACTATATTGAACTCAATATATTAATATAGTGGTGCTCTTCATTGTATACCCCTGCTTACTGTGGTTGGATGGAATCAAAGGCGCAAGAGCACTTAATGTGAGGGTGTGCAACCGCATGGTAAGTTTCTTTTGGTGGGCCTAAACCAAATCTAGAGACTGTTTTTTAGACTTCTTCTTTTTGTTAGGTGGAGTATGTTTCAGGAAAAGTTTTCTTTACCACCAATTCTGAGTTGAGTAAATTGAAGAAGCTGAAGTCTGGAGAACGATTATTTTTGCTGCTGAAAAAACATGCACCAATTTCTCTCTCTAGAAATAAAGGTACTGTTTATGACTCTTTCTCTTCTTTCTACACACAAAATATTATGAACTCAAAGTAGAAGTTGAAATCTGATTTGGAAAAGAATTCCATAATTGTTTTCAAATGCCATAGTTTTAATTAAGCAATAATAAGACTTATAATCTTTTTTTATCCAAGGACATTCAAGTACCTTTCTACTCTGAAAGGTGACTGTTAATGTAAACAAAAAATCACAACACATAACAGGATTCCTCTTTTTATAAGTGTAGGCCTTAGCAACAAATACACTTGGGGTTTTTTAAAGACTTTTTTCCTTTTGAGGGCTCATTTGATTGCTTAAAACTTTTTTAAAAATATGTCTTTCGGGCTGATATTTTTCAGGTCATCTCTCCACTCAAGTGAACTTTTGGAAGGATTGCGCAAAAGCAGTTCAGTTGTTTTAATAGAGAGAATGGGGAGGAAATACATTTGTAATGTTTATAAACTATTTTTGGGCCTTTTTTAATAGCTCTAACAGCTTTGTGGTTTAGAATAGTCCCTAGATCACAAATGTTCCTGTGAGTGGTCAAGGGGAAAATCCATTTTGATTTGGCAGAGTTAAAAGTGGTTTAAAAAATAAGACTTGTTTATGCACTCTCTTTAAAGAAACTAATGTTTCATTCCAACTCCTAATGTTCTGCTGGCACTGCACATACGTATTTGTGTAATTTCAGTGGAAAGTTTTTAAAGTTGGAGGTTGGAATCCACCAGAGCTCCGAAGAAGTTCTGCCCTGTTCCATGGTATCTATTAATGTACACCCTCAACAACAGTGCCCATTTTTAGATTTATGCATTACTATCCTGAGAGAGGACATAACAGTTTTCAAGTACATAAAAGGTTGTTACAAAGAGGAGGGAGGAAAAATTGTTGTTCTTAACCTCTGAGGATAGGACAAGAAGCAATGGGCTTAAATTGCAGCAAGGGCGGTTTAGGTTGGACTTCAGGAAAAACTTACTAACTGTCAGAGTGGTTAAGCACTGGAATAAATTGCCTAGGGAAGTTGTGGAATCTCCATCATTGGGGGTTTTTAAGAGGAGGTTGGACAAACACCTGTCAGGGATGGTCTAGATCAGAGGTTCCCAAAGTGGGCGATACCGCCCCCTGGGGGGCACTGGAATGATCCAGGGGGGCAGTAGTAGCCTCGGGTGCAATTGGGGGGCGTTGAATAAAAATAAGGGGGCGGTGGAAGCATAAAGAAAGAATATAAGAAAATTTTGAAAAAACGTTCGTACATGTTTCATCTGTTGTGTAACATAGAGTTAAAGTTGTAGTGATTACTTTATTTTCCAAATAAATTCACAAATTATAACCGATCAGGTGTCAAGTCCGCCAACAGCTCTTAACAAGCAAGTGTTGGCAGGCGAGCGTGTCGCGCATTGTCGGGAAGTCCAGCATGCATCGGCAGGAATATGTGCGTGTAATGACTTGTTTACAATACGATACTATAAATAGGCGACATGTATGAAATCTAATTTAGATTGTTTCTTAATTGTGTAAAAAGCAGTTAACAATAGTGCAATAAGTATTTAAATTTTTTTATTCATATTCAATACCTTCGATCTTTACGGATTACAGATCACATACAAAGCAAATTGTATTATTGTTGTTTCAATAAAACAGCAATTTACACGTGAGTATTTTTATACATTTTCTTACATATCTACCGTACGTTTCTGTGTCTCTAGTGCTTACTAATAATAAAATCGTAGCAGGTTTGTGTCGGTACAGTACTATTTGAAGTGTACAGTCAATCTATTTGTCATATTTTTTATTACAATATTAACGAAAACGGGAATGAAATCGTAAAAAAACTGTTAACTATTAACATTTATTTATATCTATCGAATCATCTGTGTTAATTGGTAAATAAGGCGTGTGTTAATAAGGAACAATTATTTAAATAAGGGCAAACTAAATTAAAACTATTAACTGATTTTTAATTGCATATTGATTATTTTTTAATTAATTATTTCTTGATAAATTTAGTTTGATATTTGACAGTTTAATATCAAATACATATATCTAATGCTGAGCAAAGAACAAAACCCAGTTTATTAGTTTCATTAGTATTTTAGTTTGGTTGTCTTTTGCCATCTTACGCAAAAAACACTGTATACCTGATGTCGTGGGCGATATTCTAATAACACATCTTTCTTTACTATATTGTAGGACGTAGGTAGAAATATAGATACATAAAAGAACACAAATTTGTCACTGCATCTTTCTGTTTGTTCGCTTAAAGAAGGTAGATTTCCAGGGGGGCGCTGAGTAATTTTTTTTCTGAAAAGGGGGGCGCTGAGTAATTTTTTTTCTGAAAAGGGGGCGGTAGGCCAAATAAGTTTGGGAACCTCTGGTCTAGATAGTACTTAGTCCAGCCTTGAATGCGGGGGACTGGACTAGATGACCTCTCAAGGTCCCTTCCAGTTCTCTGATTCTGTGATACTCCTTAGTTGCATGGCTGCTTAGTTTTTTTTTTTCCACAGGGCCCCTGCCTCATTGGGTGATCAAATTAGACAGGGAACAGCTGATGAGTCGGGGATATGTACTGAATGAAACAGATTTTGTTGAATTCTGCCAAATTCTGTTTTCATATATCATGGTGTAAATCTGGAGATTATGTATAATGAGTGGGGAGGATAATTTTCTTGGAGTTGAGTGGATTTAGATATATAAACTGAGATGGATTATTTGTGGTATGAAGTTTCAAATGTTATAAGTATCTGCGAAGATCAAATTCTATCATCACTATTTTTATTTTAATCTAATTAGGAACTTGAAAAATATTTTAAAACTTGTCATGGAGGATCAAATTTATCCATGGACCTAAAGTTCAAAAAATAAATAGAAGTACCTAACTTTCTTTCTTTCATCTGTGTACTGAGGAAAACTGAAGATCATAATACTTGTACTAATTTTATTCCCCAAGGTTCAATTTCTCAATATTTTACTCTAGTGACGTCAATGGGACTACTCATGTATTTAAAGTTAATCACATGTTTATATCTTTACAGTTGGGTTCTTTACTTCTTATTCTAATTGCCTGTAATAAAGGTTTTGTGGACTAACTGCTGTTTCCTTACACCTGCGGAGACTCTGGTGTTGCTGTTGCTTAAATATGGTCATAATTTGGCTTTGCTGTAGGAATTTAGTTAATAGTTCTGTTGATAATGCACAAGAAGGAATAGACTCCAGTTCCTTCTTCTGAAGATGTTTAGGCTCTGCAATGTTAGCAAGAGTAAAACGTAACTTAAAAAAAAAGTTAGCCGATACTAGTATGTGTCTGAATCCAAATGGGGAAACGGATCTGACTTTTAGCCACTTTTCAGAGTTGAACAGCATTTCTAAGTGCCTTATAAGCTGAATAAGCATTATCCTTATTTTACAATGGGACAACTAAGTGACAGAGAGATTAAGTTGATTTATCCAAAGGCAAAAAACTAGTAATTGGTAGAATAGGGATTAAGAACCCAAGTCATTTTCGCACACTGGGATTGTGATTAACTATTAAACCATGCTGGCTTCCCAGCCATGAGCTAGCTCCAGAATTTGGCCCATTGCCATGCAGAGCTCTGAGTATCTGAGCAGAGGGGAGAGCTATGGGCAAGGCCAGGACAAAGCAGGATATGATTGATTTAACACCACCCATAACTAAATCATTTCAGAATTGCAATATTTACAATCACTGGTGCCTCGGGAGTTAACAAATTCATAGAGTTAATTGTTCTCTTTAATACCTGTTGTCTTAAACTGCTTTTGTATGAAATGTTTTAAGAAATTTTGTTGTAGAAAATTTGGGTGGAAACTATAATGATCCTGACCCTACTTACTGTGCTGATTTTGTCATGTGTGAATATGCAATAACCCTGAGTAAAAGTAAAATTTCTTTATCCATGAAAATGAATGGATTAGACTTTTTGTAAGGCATTGTTATTTCATTTAACAGTCCTAGGAAATAAGTGTTTAATATTCCCAAACATATACTTTAATGTTGATTAGTAAAAATAAATTGTGTGTATTAAAATGTTAACACAGAATAAACTAAGTTCAGATCTCTTTTAGGAAAAGTATTTAATGAAATTCAAAAACTTGTAATTGAGGACCCCGGATGTTGGCTGGATATTATTTCCATTTGGAAACATCTTCATGGAAATAAGGTTGAACAAGGAAACCTCTCTAAAGAAAATCCAAAATCCCTAAAAAGAAAATCCGAAGAAGAGATAAGTATCATAAGAAAAAAACAGAAGAGAGAACAAATATTAGAGACCGTTTCTGATGAATGCCACATGGAAGAGCAAAAGAAAAGTGTGGTACTAGAAACAAACAACGACATGGACTTGTTGACTGAAAGCAAAACTTTTCTAGAAGAGACATCTGAAAGTAGAATAGAGAAATCAGTTGAAAACAATAACCACAGCTTCAGTTTCAGAGTTTCTTGTCGCTGTAGTGGAGCAATTGCAAAAGTATTTACTTCACAGGTATGACAAATCAAAATTCCTGAAGGATAGAATTAATTGTAAATTTTAAAGGTGCGCTGAAATACCTAGTAACTCTGTGTATTTGGTTAGTAAATGGATCAATAATAGTTTTGAAATTACTTTATAAAAGCATGACTATTCATGGTTCGTGTTAGAGAACCTTGAATAGAAATACATGTATTATTGCCCATTTCAGGGTATTTTTAGGGCAAAATAACTTTTCAAATGAATAGCTTCTATCAAGGATGCATTATATTTATGAAGGAAAACATTTGTGCATATGGGATGCAAAAAAGCAACATATCTGTGACTCGGGTTCCATTTATTTTACTTGAAGATGCGTAGAAGTTTTGGTTCTCTGAGAGGTTTTTCCATTGAAGTTAGTGCACAGTAAACTGTAAGGCCCCCGTCCCGCAAACACTTAGAAATGTGCTCAATTTTATGCAGTGTTTTACATTTTTTCAGGCTCTACTCATTCAAAACTTTCCAGAAATTTGTGGATAGTGGCTATACACTAGGATAATCTATCTAAAGGTCTGCTGAACAGCAGGTGTTAAGAGCTTCTCAGATCAAATGAGTTTTCTTTGGGAGTTCCTACAGTGGTAATGTGGCCCCAAACAAGTCCAGCTGGCCTATAAGCAATTAAACTAAGAAGACTGGCTGTTGATAGTGGGGACTATTCCAATCGCTAAGGTCTTGGAATGCTGGTGGTCCTACTGCCTCAGACTGCAATGTGTGTGGCTGTACATCAGTGTTAAGATGGTTCTTCCCAATTATATAAATGTGGGATGGGAAAGGAATTTTTGGCTTTGTGGCACACTTGTTCATGAATCTCGGCTGAAACCTATCAGTTTCTTCCCTATCTGAGAGCAGTCATCAGTTAGCTAAAGAAGAACCTGCTCATGATGTTCAGTGTGTTATCCCAGGTCATTCACTTAATTCCAGTCACCTGGTCCTATAGCAGCTGAGCAAGCGGGAATCAGTGACTTCACTCCTGAGAAGAAGACAGGCTGGTATAGCCAACCTGTGCATTATACGGCTGCTGCTGATGGAGCAATCCTCTCAGAATTCTTGTAACTTGTAACTGACTGCAGTTTGAACAGTTATACTGATGATGTGCAACTGTGCAAACATTGAAAGTCCTGTGGCGGTTGCATAGCTAACTCTACAGTGGATGGATTTAAATTCCTTGCACATTTTAAATAAAAGCAATATTTCTTGAAATCTGCAAACTCTAAAATCAGAATGAACTGTAAGTGTTCCCTTTGCAGGGGGGGATTTGGCCTGCAAAATCTCTTGATGATGAAGGAAAAGAATTATCTTGTCTCACAGTGTAGGTGGAGTTTACAGGGCTGGCAGGTTGGGGAAGAATTCTGCTCCCCAATGACAATTTTATAGCTATGTTTCAGAGCAGAATACCTTATAAGATGCTGAAGAAAGCAAACTAATTGCCAGTTTAGAAGTAAGTAGTTCTGCACTAATACTTAGTAATCAAATTGTTAAATTTCAATTGTGGTATTAGGACAGATGTTTTGTTTGGCCTCTTTGTATATGTCCAGATTGAGGGCTGCTAGTGTCATATTACACTATATAGTCTTGCCTTGGTTGTGAATTCTTTAAACTTTAACATAACTTTTTTTTTTTGTCATTTGTAATTCAGATTCCTTTTCATCTCAGTGGCTTTCAGTGATAACTTGTTTTTTGTGGTGGCTTTTATTTTTTTTTTCCTTTCAGGAGGTGGGAAGAGTACTTGGAATAACTCTTATAAAACAGCTTGGGTGGAAGGCAGATTTGAGAAACCCTGATCTAGAGGTAATGAAGTGGTTTGTTTACTGAATTATTCACTAGTTTTAAAATGACACTGTCAAGTGCTGATTTGATATGACTTTTTTCACTGTTCCTATTGTGGTTTTAGAGAGAGAGAGAGTGTGTATGTGTGTGTGTGTGTGTGTGTGTGTGTGTGAGAGAGAGAGATAGTGTCTATAGGCCCCACTCTGAACTAGGGCTGGGAGTAGAGCAATATTGGACTAGGAAGGCCTCCCCCCGCCCCCCCCCCCCAACAGGTGCAGGGTATGTTCCCAGTGGAGGAACAGTTTAAAAGAACACTGGTAGCCAGGAAGGGGCTGAGGGGAATAAGCAGAGCACGGCTTCAGGAAGCAAGGCTGATGCTGAGCTGTGCCAAGAAGACAACAGCTTGGTGTGGGTTGCTCTAGCAGCAGGGACCAAATCTCCCCCTCCTCTCACTCCCCACCTCTTTGGGATTTGGAAGCCCTAAAAAAGAGTGACTGAACAGGACACTAACAGACCAAGGAGAGTCTGCTAAGCTTGTGACTGTGCACCAAACTGAGGCTCCAGACTGGTAGGAAGTGACCAAGTGGAAAACCTAATTTGGGATATCTCAATAACTGGACTGGACACTTTGGTAGACCCCGGGTCAGGACCCAGTGGAGTGAGTTGGGAGCATGGTTCCCCTATCTTGGCACTCTTCTCCCCCCCCCCCCCCCCCCCCTCCGTCATGACATAACCTGTGGGGAGCAATCAGAGCATGTGGGGGTGATTGAGGCATACAAGAATAGCTCAGTGGTTTGAGCATCGGCCTGCTAAACCCAGGGTTGTGAGTTCAATCCTTGAGGGGGCCACTTAGGGATCTGGGGCAAAATCAGTACTTGGTCCTGCTAGTGAAGGCAGGGGGCTGGACTCAATGACCTTTGAAGGTCCCTTCCAGTTCTAGGAGATAGGATATCTCCATTAATTTAATTTATTTAAACAGACAGGGCCCCCTCTGGGATGAACAGGGTGGCAGAAACTGAAAGGTCACTATCTGACCACTAAGCCAGCTGGTCATTGAACCTTCTTGCTTCACTATAGAACACTGTCATTCTTTAAATATACCAGCATAGGATTCTCCCTCCAGTGTTCTTGTTGTAAGACTGTGTAGAATTCTCCTCACTCTTTGCTACTGATGTGAACAAAAAAGTACCAGTAGTCTTCTTGTGGCCCTGAGCACTGGGGAAGGGGGCTCCCGTATACCTATGAACCAGTACTTGTGGTAGCAAAGGTTCTGACCAAACCCAGAAGGGGTGAAGGTTCAGTCATCCTGATACTCTGTCTGAGCCAGTACAGGGCTAAGTCTTCAACCCTGCTCACAAAAGCGGCGGGCAGTCCCATTGGACTAGGAGTCTGTTCACATCCCTACCCAAATCTCTGTCCCTGTTGATCTGGTTCCTGAAAGGATGACACTCTGCAGGCATGATGTCTTCAGCTAGGTTTTCCAAACATCCTGGCTTTTCTAAAAGAATCTATCAGTAAGACTTCCAGCTCTAAGTAGAAAGGGTTGCTCTATAGTGCAGTGAAACTCACTGTAAATGATGTGTGCAAACGGCTTGACTTGCCTTTGTCTGTCTGAGACCGTATTAAAGTCTGATTTTTAATCCAGGTGCATTTGACAGCTGTTTCAGCCTGCCATGAACTATTTGAAAGTAGACCATCGTCTCTGCATCTCTTATCATTAAGTTCATGCAGGTCTTGACACATTTTATTTCCACTGTATGTCCCCCCAAAAGAGCCCCCTCCATAAGGGGATATTTATCTGGTCCCGGCAGCCTCTTTTTGAGGCACTTTGTACTTGTGAGTTCAGCTTTCTTATGTGGAAGGTTAATTTCCTGGTGGCAGTGGATTGTCTCATAAAGTGAATATGCTTCAGGCTCTCATGACTGACCCACATTCATACTAGATTTTACAAGTTATTGCTGTAAACTCTCCCAAAAATCCTTGCCAAGGTAGTGATTGACATCAACCTTTAATGAGCTTATTGCCCTTGCTGCCATTTTTCCACACCCATATGCCCATCCCAATGAAGTTCTTCTCCACAAGCTTGATATGAAAAAGGTCATTAGGGTTCTGCTTGGAGCAGACTGAAGACCTTAGGCCATCCAACTCTGTTTTTTCAGCAGTTCCCTAGGTAAGGCTATCACTAAGAGGGCTTATGTCTAAATGATTGTCAGATTGCATTTCATAGTGCAATGACATAACTGGTCAGGTACGCTTTCTGGGGCAGAGGCTTCCATTGCCAACCTTAGAAATGCATTACGCATACCTGTGTATGTACATAGTCAAGGAACCACATATTTGCTATGTGCAGTTGTAGGGATGGTACTTTCAAAAATACCTAAGTGGCTTAGGAGCACAAGTCCCTTTAAAAGGCAAGGAGCCTCTTAAGTCACTTCAGTGCTTTGAAAATCCCAGCCCTAAGCAATAGTGCTTTGTTTTGGAGGAATCCAAGTCCTGAAAAACCTGCAGGCGAAGTTGGGAGGAAGTTTTAGTGTCTAAGCATGTTCCTTGAACTATATTAAAAAATTGGTCCCTTAAAGATATGAATGCCTAGTGATGAACTCTTAACTAATGTAGAATGTCTTTACAACTTGTTTAAATGTTACAAATTCTTTTAGAAATTGTAAATTTGGGTTTCCTATTTTGTTCATTTCAAAACGTAAGATAATTTTTGATACTATAGGTTTTTATTGATTGATCTAAAACCCCAAATCCTAATTATAAAGGTCAAATAAATAGCATCTTATATGTCTAGTTTAAATTAGCAAAACTACCATCACATTAACTTAGAAGATACAGGTTTTCTTTTTAATGTTATTTTTTCCCCCTTTCAGCTCTTTGTACATCTAAATGATATTTACTCGGTGGTGGGGATTCCTGTCTTCAGGTAAATATTTTTATCACCAAATTCACAAATAGCAGTCCTATAGTATGAATATTAATAGTCTCATTTTATAAATGAGTCCTGGCAGCTACTGTGTATAAAATATTTTTCTTAATTTGTATCCTTTGGGCTATTTTACATCTTGATAACTCTAGACAGATTGTAAATTGACTTGAAATCTTGGCCTGAATTTCCAAAAGAGCAGCCTAAAGCTAGGTTCATAAGGCCATAGTTTGGCACCTAAATCAGTGATCTGATTTTCAAAAGTGCTGAGCAACAAGTCACACTCCCTGTCCCTCACTGAGTTATCCTTTTCTATTGAGTTCCCGTATGATATATGATGACTATATATGATGATTTTTATGCATGACAATTTGCATTTTTACAGAGACATTCTTTTGGATTCACTTCTTATATGGAGTGTTTTAGTTTGATATCTACCTCTTGTTGTTTGCAGACTTCCACTGGCGACCAGAGAGTATATCCAAACTGCAGGACTCCGATCTACTGTAGCATGGGCTATGGCATCTCTTGCTGAAATCAGTGTAAGCAAACATTGATATAGATTATTAATAGTAGCAACAGAGGGGCCTTCATAATGATAGGTTCTGTTGCTCAGAGGGCTAAGAATTTCATGATCCAGTTAGTGGAGGTAGAGTTGGCCTTAGACACATGTTAGAGGAACATTATGGATACACTTTCTCTAAAAGTGCCTGTCCTCTAACCAACACACCAGCTTAGATTAGGATTTCAGAAAAATGTAATTGAAGGTATCTCAGTGATTCTTATACTTCTAATGTCTTATGGTAAGTCTGATTTTGTATAGTGCTGATTGCTGTCAGTCCTTCTTGACCTTAATGGGAATTTATGGGCATTCATCATGTCCCATGTACCATGTGTCAAGCTCTGTCACAGAAGATAAGTCAATATCTTTTTGCTTTGAATACAGTACCCCATTTGTAAGAGCTGCAGTTCTGAATCTCACCACAAATTAATAAATACAGTAAAAGAACTAAAAAAGAGCCACTGTGGCTTAATAACCATGTAAAAGAAGCAGTGGGAGATAAAAAGGGATATTTTAAAAAGTGGAAGTCAAATCCTATTGTGGTAAATAGAAAGGAGCATAAACACTGTCAAATTAAGTGTAAAAATGTAATAAGAAAAGCCAAAAAGGAGTTTGAAGAACAGCTAGCCAAAAACTCAAAAGGTAATAACAAAATGTTTTTTAAGTACATCAGAAGCAGGAAGCCTGCTAAACAACCAGTGCGGCCCCTGGACGATGGAGATACAAAAAGAGCACTTAAAGGCGATAAAGTCATTGCGGAGAAACTAAATGAATTCTTTGCTTCAGTCTTCACGGCTGAGGATGTTAGGGAGATTCCCAAACCTGACTCGGCTTTTGTAGGTGACAGATCTGAGGAATTGTCAGATTGAAGTGTCACTAGAGGAGGTTTTGGAATTAATTGATAAACTTAACAGTAACAAGTCACTGGGACCAGATGGCATTCACCAAAGAGTTCTGAAAGATCTCAAATGTGAAATTGTGGAACTACTAACTATGGTTTGTAACCTGTCCTTTAAATCGGCTTCTGTACCCAATGACTGAAAGATAGCTAATGTAACGCCAATATTTAAAAAGGGCTCTAGAGGTGATCCCGCTAATTACAGACCCGTAAGTCTAACGTCAGTACCGGGCAAATTAGTTGAAACAATCGTAAAGAATAAAATTGTCAGACACCTAGAAGAACATAAATTGTTGGGCAAAAGTCAACATGGTTTCTGTAAAGGGAAATCATGTCTTGCTAATCTGTTAGAGTTCTCTGAATGGGTCAACAAACGTGGACAAGGGGGATCCAGTGGACATAGTGTACTTAGATTTCCAGAAATTCTTTGACAAGGTCCCTCACCAAAGACTCTTGCGTAAATTAAGTTGTCGTGATAAGAGGGAAGATCCTTTCATGGATTGAGAACTGATTAAAATACAGGTAACAAAGGGCAGGAATAAATGGTAAATTTTCAGAATGGAGAGGAGTAACTAGTGGTGTTCCCCAAGGGTCAGTCCTAGGACCAGTCCTATTCAACTTATTCATAAATGATCTGGAGAAAGGGGTAAAAAGTGAGGTGGCAAAGTTTGCAGATGATACTAAACTGTTCAAGATAGTTAAGACCAGAACAGACTGTGAAGAACTTCAAAAAGATCTCTCAAAACTAAGTGATTGGGCAACAAAATGGCAAATGAAATTTAATGTGGATAAATGTAAAGTAATGCACATTGGGAAAAATAACCCCAACTATACATACAATATGATGGGGGCTAATTTAGCTACAACTAATCAGGAAAAAGATCTTGGAGTCATCGTGGATAGTTCTCTGAAGACGTCCATGCAATGTGCAGCGGCAGTCAAAAAAGCAAACAGGATGTTAGGAATAATTTAAAAAGGGGATACAGAATAAGACGGAGAATATCTTATTGCCCTTGTATAAATCCATGGTACGCCCACATCTTGAATACTGCATACAGATGCGGTCTCCTCATCTCAAAAAAGATATACTGGCATTAGAAAAGGTTCAGAGAAGGGCAACTAAAGTGATTTGGGGTTTGGAAGGGGTCCCATATAAGGAGAGATTAAAGAGGCTAGGACTTTTTCAGCTTGGAAAAGAGGAGACTAAGGGAGGATATGATAGAGGTATATAAAATCATGAGTGATGTGGAGAAAATGAATACGGAAAGGTTATTTATTTGTTCCCATAATATAAGAACTAGGGGGCACCAAACGAAATTAATGGGCAGCAGGTTTAAAACAAATAAAAGGAAGTTCTTCTTCACACAGTGCAGAGTCAACTTGTGGAACTCCTTGCCTTTGGAAGTTGTGAAGGCTAGGACTATAACAGGGTTTAAAAGAGAACTGGATAAATTTCATGGAGGTTAAGTCCATTAATGGCTGTTAGCCAGGATGGGTAAGGAATGGTGTCCCTAGCCTCTGTTTGTCAGATGCTGGTGATGGACGGCAGGAGAGAGATCACTTGATCATTACCTGTTAGGTTCACTCCCTCTGGGGCACCTGGCATTGGCCACTGTCGGTAGACAGGATACCGGGCTGGCTGGACCTTTGATCTGACCCAGTACAGCTGTTCTTATGTTCTTACCTAAAGGTCTTGCCTTTGAAGAACAAATTTTACTGTTAAATGTGTTTTAAAACAAAAAAATTCAGTATGTTTTGTTTGTTTATAGGCTGGTGCATTTGTTTTAGACCCTATGTGTGGATTAGGAACAATACTCTTGGAAGCTGCAAAAGAATGGCCTGTAAGTTCTACAGTTATAATAGGTAGGATGTTTCCAAGATAGTATTACATTAATTTATTTTATATTTGTAAAACATGTATTGTAATTTACCAAAAGTAAGTGGTCTTGGAAAATCAGCCAGACTTTTCTGGAAAAGTTTGCAGAATTTTTAAACTGAGCTTTGGTTTAAAACTTCTCCAAGATGTGCTTACATACATCACTAACTCCTGTGCACCTGTCTTGCAGTTGTCTAAATTCATAAAGAGATTCTCACCCCTGCTCTGCTAGTGACAGGGGTCTCTGCAGCACAAAAGGGCTCTAAAAGCTCTGGATCCAGCCAGCAGATTATTCCCTCAGTAGAAGAACTGAGGAAGACCGCTGTAGGCTGTCATCCAGTGCTTATCCCAGAGTAGAGGGTATGTCAGGGATGATGTCACAGGGCAATGCACTGCAGGGTTCTGAGTAGTGCAGCTGCTCATAGGTAGCTGGGGACAGGCTGTTGTAGCTTATCACCTAGGGCTATCTAAATTACTGCTCCCTAGAGCAGCCTGGAATTGCTAAGCTTAAAGCTACTTTTGCTTCTCTCTGGAGTTTGAGTTATATTTTGCTATTGTAAGATCTGCAGCACTGAATCTCACCCAGAGGTCTTGCCTTTGAAGAACAACTTGTACTCTTAAATGTGTAAAAATATTCAGTATTATGTTTTATTCTGCATAATAAAAATTTCTCCTTTCCCCTCCAACAGAATGTACATTACTTGGGTGCTGATATAAATGATTCGCAGCTACAAGGTGCACATGAAAACATTAAGGCTGCAGGTTTGATGGATAAAATTGAGTTACTTAAAGCATCTGTCATAGGTAATATTTGAAAATATTTTAGAATGACAAAGCATGTGTTAAGGACTCTAAACAGAGTTCTAGAACTAATAGTTAATGCTGTGACTTAAAGTATACTAAAACCTAGAGTCCTTGACTCTTTTCATACGTGATTGGGTTGACACTTTCCTTTATGTTCACGACCTGCTGTTTTTCTGTTCTCTTCCCCTTATGTTTTGACAAGAAACTTAACAAAAGTATACTGTATATATTAATTTCTAGGGTTTGGCAAATAACTATTACTCTGTATTTTATGTGAAATTCCCAGTCAAAAAAAGTCATTGTTTAGGTAAAAGTTCTAGTTAACTATTATAATACAAAGATAAAGCCCTGTGATCTGCTGCAACTTGTAACTCAAATTTTTCTGCAATGATAACTTAAGCCAATTAATGAATCATTATCTTTTGCAGTGGATACATTTCATGACCCTGGCCTTTTCCTGGAAAATGCTGTCAGTTTGTTCTCAGTTCATGGGCTGATTTTAGGAGAAGATAATTGCTTTATGATATGATACTTAATCTGGACAAGTCCTCCAAATCTGGACCTGAATTATCCATGTATGAAAACTCATTACAGCAGTTAGCAAAAGATCGTCTCTATTTGACCCCTTACCTTGTATTCAGATGAAGGAGAATGTATAGTACACCTTCCCTTGTAATATCTGTTTCTTACCTGATTGGTTTTAGAGCCCTCCAATGGATTTGGCTTGGCTTAGGATACTTAAAATTAGATGTATTCTGAACTCAGACCATACCCTTGTTGAGGAAGTAATTGGTGCTTCGTGGTTGTATCTTAGTCATTGGTCAGAGTATATTAATTTCATGGTTTTTCAAAAGAATGCATAGCTGGCTATTTCGTTCATAGACAAAATAATTTACCATACATCTTGATCCAAGAATGTTCTGGGAAACAGCTAAGGCCATTCTCAAGAGACTAGCCTTTTCGTATAGCTTCAGTAAAAGAAAATCACTTAGAGCTGGCATAGAAAATTGAGGCATCTGGAGAAGCAATTCAAAGAAAGCAGCTCAAAATCAAAATTAAATTGGCTACAGCCAGGCCTGCCTGTAACCAGATTCTGTATGAAAGATCTAATGCATCACTTCCTTCAATTTAACATGTGCATTTGAGCAAATTATTCTTGTAAGTAAAGTGCCTGCAAGGTTAACCACATAACTCCCACTTTAAAACTCATTGGCAAACAGTTATTTACCTTGAGGAGCAGAACTAGTTTGTAAAAATGGAATTGTGTTGTTTCGTGTTCATTGACTCTGACATCCTGATCAGATGTTTTTACTTGCAAATTAACACAATTTTTCTGGCTGCCAGCTTTGCAGACTCAAGCTGGGTATATTCTTTCTCTCTATCAGTAATAAACATTCCGCAAGCTAAATCATGCCCTCACTTATACCATTGCCTGTAGTGGAATATGGGACTGAAGCTACACTAATGGCATTGGTTTCTTTCTAGAATTGAAAGAGGATAGATAAGATGTCCTTGGGGTTTCTTGTTTTTTAGGTTTCTTAGGTCTTTTAGCAGATACCATAGGTGTCCCCTGTCACACATCTCTTGAGTGCCTCCTGCGTGGTGTTGATGGATGAAATGTTTTATAACAGGGTTCTCAAACTGGGGGTTGGGACCCCTGAGAGGGTCATGAGGTTATTACCTGGGGGGTTTGCGAGCTGTCAGCCTCCACCCCAAACCTCTCTTCGACTCCAGCATTTATAATAGTGTTAAATATAAAAATGTTTTTTTAATTGGGGGGGGGGGGGGGGTCACAGTCAAAGGCTTGCTGTGTGAAAAGGGTCACCAATACAAAAGTTTGAGAACCGCTGTTTTATAACAATGTCATAAGCTTGGAGGTGTGTAAGACCCTCAGATGCTTACAATACATTCTTCCAGGTTCATAGCAAACTCAACTGGTCTTAGGATCATCTCCTTCACTAAGGCTATGTCTACACTATGGACCTTATAATGACACAGCTGTACCACTGCAGCTGCGCTGCTGTAAGGTCTCCCATGTAGCCGCTGTTTGCCGGCAGGATAGCCTCTCCTGCCAACATAGTGCTGTCCACACTAGCACTTTTGTTAGTGAAACTTATGTCGGTCAGGGGTGTATTTTTTCACACCCCTGACTGACAAAAGTTTTACCAACAAAAGTGGTAGTCTAGAGAAAGCCTAAGACTTGTAAACCTGCTCCTTGATGGTCAGTTTATATTTTCAGTGTATTATTATCCTGTGGCTTATCCTCCCGTTTGGATGCCCAAATTGGGAAAACAGTTCTCCACTCTAGTTCTTCTTAGACCACTTCTATAGAGAGTTGTCACTGCTAGTTTATCTGCAGAGGTTGGGGGATCTATGCTGTCAGATGCAAAGGAGAGAAAAGTTTATCTAGTTATTGTAATTCTTTGTGGAGATTAACAGCATAAATTGTATACGCCCTTTCCCCCATGTCTACCTTTCAGGGTGGGTCCATGTGGATTCTGTTGAAGCTGAAAGGGACTGGGGCAGAGTTGAGTTTGTGGCTCCTTTATGAGGGAGCATATACATTGCCTCAATAACCATGTTTTTTTGGAAGTTCTGAACACTGTGCTGAGGCTATGCACTCCACAAGAGTGAGGATCTTTGCTGTCAACATGCTTGAACCGTGGTTGCTACTCAGTCACTGTTCTTTCTTAAGTTTAGTCAAATTTAAGAATCTGACTTCTGTTTTACAGCATTGCCATTACCTTCAGAAAGTGTTGATGTTGTGATTTCGGACATTCCATTTGGGAAAAAGTTCAAGATAACAAAAGACATAAAGCTTCTACCAAATATTCTTCGAGAAATGGAAAGGTATATATAATCTTTGAAACACTTTAGGGTATTTTTTAAACTTTATACTTGTTTGTAATCATGAGCATAAAAATCTCTACTCGAAATGACCCCCAATTCTGTGGTCTGGACCCAGAAAAGCTAAAAATTAAATATGTCTATGTTGCATACAATTATTCCTCACAAATCCACTTCTCCAGAGCATCATTTGAGGTGTTTCATGTCTTGCCTTGCAATCTGTGGAAGCTTTGACAGCAGTAAGAGCTGTCAATGCATGTATGTTATGTTGCTTCCTCGAGGCATTCTTGAACTGAGGGGTTACTCTTTCTACAAGTCAATGTGGTAACAGAACCTTCACCCTTCCTACTGTTTTCAGGTAGAGGTTATTTTGAAAGCTGGCTGTGTTTTCAGTGGTGGTCTGAGAAGCATACAGCTGTCAAAGTTTAGACACTCATACCAGATGATTCTAAATGGTTCATTTTTGTTGATACTAGAGGAGTCTTAAGATGCTTTTGCAACAGTAGAATAGTAAAGACAACTTTACCTTTCATCATAAATTTTGACAGGTTTCCATGCCCCCTTTCTGGTTTATGTCCCACGCACTGGTCTCATTTTTAGAGGTGTACACTGTTGGCTTGGTAGCCATTTTAATATTTCTTTTATAGGGAACATTAGGATTGTTTGTGTGATTTTTCACATTTAGTGCCATTTTAAAGGTTAGAAGAAAAGAGAATTTTTTAAAGAAGAAAATAAGCTTTACACATTTTAAATAGTTTAGAAAACAAAGGAATAAAGTGTTAAGGCATAAATAAAACACCTTTTTAGAGGGTTTTTTTTTTAATGCATTTTTTAAATAAAGGCATTACATTTTAGCAACAGAACATGTTTGTAGAGAAAATGAAGGGGAAGGTAAACAAGAGACAAAGTGAGACCGACTTTTTTTCTTCCATTCTGGTTTTAAAACTTTCTCTGCGGCCTCTTTTTTTCTGTAACAGACTGAAAGGCTTTTGCTTTTCTTGGCTGTTCTACTGCCTCTCTCACTTTGTTTAACCCACTCCCCTTTATTTTCTCTAAAAATGCATGTTCTGTTACTAATATTTGTATGCATTTTTTTAAATAAAGGCATTACTTTCATCTCTAAAAAGGCCTGTTATCATATTTGTCTTAATACTTTATTCCTCTGTTTACTAAACTTTAATTAAAATATGTAAAAAAAATTCAGAAGAAAACAGGCTTTCTTCTAACCTTGAAAATGGCTCGAAATGGGGTGGGGGGAACAAAACACAAGCAGTCCTAATGGTCCCCATAAAAATAAATTTTCAAAATGAGCACCATGCCAAAAGTATACATCTCCAAAAATGAGACTGGTGGGCAGGGCATAAACCAAAAAGTGGAGTGTAGAAACTTCTGTTTCTATGGTGAAGAAAGGTAAAGAGGTCTTTACTAGTCAGTTGTATTTGTGATCTGTTGCCCTATTTATTGGTGGCCCTAATTTTGGGAAAGAGGGAATTTACTTTAAGTCTCACTGCAGTTGGAAGAGTAACTAGACTATGGGATATAGTAGTAATACACTTTTAATGGAGGTTTGTTGTATTAGATCATGGGTTCTTCAAGTTTTGCAATCAGAACAAGTTTCAGAGGGTTGTGACCTCCCTTATGTTTTGGCTCTGTGGGAGGGGTCCTGGTACAGAAAAGGTTGAGCCATTGTATTTGATTTTCCTTTTTGTCAGACCAGACAGGCATCGATGTAATCATCTGTTGTTGTGTGTGTTTTTTTTTCTTTTTTTCAAACTATCTACTTTATTCTCTTGTTGGCCTTGCTTAGAGCTCTGTTCCATTCTGGCCTTGTTTTCTCTTGGTGGATCTTCTCGGGCAAAGATATTTCCTTGAATATGGGAACAAGGGGAAAAAATAGCTGGAGAAGTTCCACCAACAGACTTAATGAGAGCCTTTTATTTGACCTGCTGGCTGTGAGCAGTCTTCAGATGGGAGCAGTTCCGCTCTGGGGCTCAAGCATTCCAGTGGCTCTTGTCATGTTCGCTCCTAACAAGTCATTTATATAACTTGATTTTAAACTGTGTGCAATTTGATGTCACCTTTCCGCAGATTAAAAAGCTTTAGGAATCCATAGAACAAACTGAGGACAATCATTTAGATCTCACTAAGACCATGACTACACTTGACTACAATTCTGGTGGCATGAATCGTATGTGTAGCTACGTTGTACAGTGAAAAGCAGTCTGCGTCCACACTCACTATGGTGCGGCGCTACACACAGCAGCAAAGGCTCCAGCAGCACCCCACTGCCAGAACCTTTCCTTGCAGCAAGGAAAGGCTCCAGCAGCCGGAAGCCTGCGGGATGCTACATTGCTAAAAATAGCAGAGTGGACGTGGGAGACACTGCTTGGGCATGTAGAGAGCCCATGTAGGGTGTATATCCTAGGGTTCAGTTATGCAAGTAACTACTCACCTAAACAGTGCTTCACCCTTTACAGTTTTGTTTATGCCCATACTAACTGGGCATGCAGTGTCTGTACTCTATACGCCACTGTAAGTGTAGATAACCCTAAGGAAAAGGTCAGTTTAAAAACTCCCTTATTCTGTCATAGGAAATATTTCTTTTACATTGTAGTTTAGAGTCTCTGGAAAATCAGTCCAAAGCCTCCAACTTCCATCAGTTAGGTCTGGAAAAGGTGTCTGAGGGAGATCATCCTTTCAGTTTGAGAAGAAATGTCAGCAGTACAGCTGGACCCACCTTTATCTATAGCAAATGCTTTTCATTTCCCCAAGTCAGAAATGTTGCTGAGGCAAGAAGGGTCCAGCTTCTCCATTTAGGGAAAAATTTAGAGTGGAGCTACAACAGTTTGCAAAAGATTTTACTGATTATGATGAAACAAGAAACCTAAGCACGTACTTAAGTGTTTCACTGAATTAGGGCCAAAGCACCTAAAATCCCAGTGTCTCTGTGATCCTTGAAGGTGACAGATACTGACTTGTTCTTTGCAAAGAATGGTCATAGCTCTGATTGTGATTGAGGGTGCCTAGATACTACAGTAATAGGGGCATGAGGAGTCCATAGATAGAATGCACAGCCTAGTAAGCATGCACAACTAACCATGTGTGGTTTTTTTGTTTGTTTGTTTTTTAAACTGTCAGAGTGCTTCATGTTGGAGGGACAGTTGTATTACTTGTGAGTCAAGATCTCCACAAGCACATGGGTGGCTGTATTAGCAATTGTGTTGAAAATGACACATCTTTGAACGCCACCATTGACGACAAGAATGGAGCTGCTGTGGTGAAAGACTTGAATCCCAAAGAGAAAAATGGGAGTCCAAGAAGTATTTCCTCTTCAATTAAAGTTGTAGAAACTGAACACTTCAACAATAACATTACACGCTTTGGGTCTTTGGCAGCAGTAGAATCCTATGGAGTTAGCCTTGGAAAAACAGATGCTTTCATATACAAATATAGGAAAATACCTGGTGCTGGAATGCAGTAGAATTCTGAAAGTGAACATGGATCTTATTTGAAAGTATATTGCACTGAAACAACTGAACCATGTTGGTCCTACTTTGGGGCTATATTGTGCAAGTGGTAAGCAAATTTATTTGGACAACTTTACAGCATTCCTTTCCCCCCCATCTACTGCTTTCTTTGCTAAAGAATTCAGTAGTCACAAGATGGCGGAGACAGTCCTCCAACAATGTTAAGTTGGTCACAATAAAATACTGAAATGAGGCCAAATCCTGAGGTCCTTACTCAAGCAAAGCATCCGTTTACTTAATGAATAAAAACCGAGCAAGGGTCTCATGGTTTGGTCCACGCTCGTCTAGGAGTGATTTTGTATAGGATTTAACGTGCTGCCACTGTGGGTTTGCTTTCCTGAACATTTACCTAGTTAGAATAGGAAACACATGCACTGTGTCAGATCTATTGATTGTATATTGATTAGTAATATAATTTAGTTTCCCCAAATAGCACTGAAATTTGATAGGTTCTTGTACCAAGATCAGGCAAAGTATTATCAGAACTCCTGTTCAGTTGGGAGCCTGAAGGTGCATGGTTGCAACACTCACACTTAGGAAATCACACTGTATTTATAATAATTTTATTAATACAGTTAGCAAAGTCATGAACACTCTAAACCCTGCGAGGCAGGTAGAGAGAGTACAGATGTGCTGAGAATCCAGATACTTACACCATCCCGTGCAAAACAACCTGCAGTGTTAGTTATCTTCCCCATCACCATCAGTCATCATCTTGCCATCTCTGAAGGCACACAGGGTGGGATACAACTTTTATAATGTGTTACACTTATGCCACCATGCGCAATGCAATACTCAGACGGGGTTTCAGGCCCTTTTCATTATTTGTAGTTCCTCACCATAATGTTGGGATGCCCTTCTCCAATAGATTATTAATCCTTTTTACCCTAATTTTATTAACATATAATTCAGTCAGTTACCATGACATTCTTGTTGTCAGACAGCTGCTGATGTCCCTAACTTAAAATATCTCAAGATGCTATGAACTAGTATCTTGTGGTTACTTGTCAACAGTTTAGTTATTACAGCATTTTTATTGTTTAAAATCGTATTATCTAGGGTTACTTTTGGTTAACTACTTATGCTTAAGCCTTTTTGGACCTTGTGCCTTAATTTAGCTAAACTATTGTCTTACAGGCCTTGTAGGCTCATTGCATTATTGCCTTAATTTACACCTAAGCCTCATCTAGCAAATACCTATACCTGTAGGCTACAGCACTAAGGGGAATTGGAAGCCTTTACTGAAGTGTCTCTAATGAATCGTTTTTTTGTAGCAATTACTTAAATAAAAATGTGATGTAAAACTACTAAAACCCATTTATATTTTACTTTAGGTATATACAACCTTTTAATGTTAGAATAAATCTAACTATCTAGTGTTCTGTTGGTATGAGATCAGTGCAGTGCTACTCATGTTCTTTTGAGCAGCTATTGCAGTTTTTTTTATTGACATTAAACAGCTCAGGGTTTAATTTATTGCTCACCAATCTGGAGTTAGATGGTATTGCTCACTTTTTAGCTGTGAAGGGTTAGGTCTGAGCACTCAGCAATTATCGCTCACTGCTCCTGGGCTAGTGGTTACAGCTCACCAGTCCAGCCTTAGCGGTTTTCTCTCACTAAATGTTTTTGGGTCAGCAGTGAGGGGTCTAGGGTTCTCTCTCTCCCTGCTCCCTAATTGTGTAGGCAGTTAAGAGTCAGTGCTGAGTGTTCAACCATTATTGGTTTGGGTTATTGCTCACTGAAAAAGGGCTGAGCATGGGGTTACTAGTTAACATTCGGTGGTTAGGGGTGCAGGGTAAGGCTGAACACTCTGCTGTTATCAGTGCCGGATTGACCCTCAGTGCTCAGCATTGGGGCTAAGGGTTGATGTTCACTGCTCAGCCAGTAGGGGTTATGGGTCAGGGCTGAGTGCTCACCAGTTAAGGATTCAGTGTTTTTTTTTTTTTCCCCCTCACTGAACAGTGTTGGGGGTTAAGAGTCAGCAATGAGCATTTATCACTAACTCCTAAATGATGAATGCTTAATGTTCAGGGGTTAGAGGTTATTGCTCATGGCTGAGGGTGAGGGTTCATGGTGAAGGTTTAGCTATAACCTCCAGCACTCCTGGCAGGGCTTGAGAGATCCCTACTCCTAAAACAGACAAGGAATTGTGTAAGGAAATAAAAAAAAATGGCCAGTCTGGGTCCAACACACCAGTTCTCACATGCCAACCCCAAAGGATCAGTGCCAGGGGTCTCACATTTACCAGACATTGAGAACAATGGGTCATGAAGGAGAAAGGACACAGTGAGCCCAGACTGTCAAATATCACAGAGTAGATACCCAAAACAACAGGATTCCCATCCACTCCTGCTACCGGAGCCAAATCTGCATATCAGCCCTCAGGGCATTACACCTCTGCAGCAGCATCTGGACCCTTACACAAAGAAATCCTATCTCCTGTTCTCATCCTCCTAGGCTGTGGCCTACTAGCAGGAGCCAAGGAAATCGCCCTACCAGTCATAGTAATACTAGTGGAGGAAGACCTTAAAGAGGAAGCCTGGGGTCATGGGTGGGCAGCTAACCCAAGGAGAGCACTGCTGCTGCTCTCTCAGCACGGATCCCCATGGGGAAGCCACACTTCAAAAGGAAGGGGGCAGCTTTGCTGAGCAAAGCCACCCGCATCTGCCTCTCCACCCTGTCACATTTTCCCACCAGTGAGCTGGTACAGGCCTTACATGCTTTCCCACCCTAGTGTGGGGGAGGGTAAGTAGCCCTAGACCCTCAAAGGTAGTACCTCGATGGGAGTCACTTTCACACTTCTTTTCCTGCCTCTTGGAGATGCCCATGTAGGGCACCAGTGCAGTGAGAAGGCACATAAGGGTCCCAGCTTGGCTACATAGGACAGAGAAGATGGTGCAGCTGCCACCTGTTTCATGCCCAACTCACACCATCTTAATAGCTGGGAGAACCAGGCATGCATGCTAAGTGGACAGACTTACACAGGGTCAGGCATGGCTCCTGGGCCAGAATTTGTCTCTCCCAGCAGGGAGTGCTAATTCCCCAGCAGCCTTTCCCCTGAGTCATGAAAGGCAAGTAGGACCAGTGTGCACCTCCAGCCTGACTGAGCACCCTACTGTGCCATGGTCACAGGTGGGATGCTGGGAAGCAGGCACATGTGCCTGTCCACAAGAGGTGCCAGGTCTCTACTACCTCCCTCTGCAAGGGCCTGCACACTGGGACCTGCTCCCTGCAAATGGCCTTTTGCTGCTCTTGTGGAGGGCTCTGGCCACCAAGCACTTAATCCATAACTTCTGGGAAGCAGGCAGCTCCTGTCAGCTCTAGAGTAGAGGCAGCAGCAAGTCACTTCCCTCCATCCCAGTAAATCTGTACCCAACATGACCCATCTATGCACAGAGAACCATTGACACTAGGTCTACATCCCCACAGGTTTGTACTCCTGCCCATGTCCTGTGAAGGGAAACAGTAGGACGACAGGCAAGGAGAGTGTGTTGGCCAACACATTATAGAAGAGAGAGAGAAGGAAGAAGGGAAATAAACACGTGGACACTTCCCAGGATCCAGCTGTCCAGCAGGGAAGACATTACTACCTGTCCTGTGGCACAACAGCCCTTAATGATAGAGAAGTTATCTTCCTGCACAGCTACAGCTACTCAGGGCCTTTTCTTAAAAATCTGGACTGTATCAGGATTACCTGCCTTTTGAGCACCCCCTTGTGGCCTGGGGTGGGTCTGCAGAGCCCAACCTCAGTTTCTGTTTCTGCTCCAGGCCCTTTAACATGTCCACACAAGTAAGATAATCAAAGCATTCCCTGTCTGGGGTCCATTTTAATATAACCTGACCAGAGTCTTCACCTCAGTTCCAAGCTGAGAACAGCCCTTCATCCCTGAGTGTCTGCTTTTTTCAAACACTCCTTGAGTCAAGGGTCCCCAGCCCTCATTCTCAGAGTTGGGTTCAGTTTACCATCTCTCCTTGTACCTGGAGCTTGCCTTCCCTGAGATGGGAGTCGTTCCTTTTTTCCCTACAGGAGCCATTCTTGCTCCTTGCAGCACACATCTGCAGCTACTGCCTCATCCCAGTTACAGCTTCTCAGGCATCTGGCCTGCCCGGCCCTTCTAGCCCCACTTAGCTGAAGTTAGGCTACTTTCCCTAGGAACTACCCCAGGAACCTGTTCCTCATCTCCCAAGGTCTGGCCTGAGTTGATCACATGACCGCCTTGATTCTTATTTATCCTCCCCACCTGGGGAGGAAAGCTAAACTTGTTTCATGTGAAGTGTAATTTTTCTAGCTATGGACCTCATCCTACTTGTGGTAACAGTGCTTGTATGTATACGAATCTGCAAGGATGGACCTTCTAGTAACAGTAGTATAAAAGTAATTCTGTTGGACAAACAGTAAATGTAGCACAGACAAGACCGCCTCCAGTCATCTTCCCGGGTAAAAATGTTGAACCTTGTCTTAGCAAAAAATACTTTATACAGTTACACAATTTTTAGCCAAGCTTTCTAATTCAAAGAATATTTAAATTAAAAGCTACAAATTGGCTGCACATTAAATATAGAGTAATTACTGGTTGAAATGTATAAACATGAGAGCGCTTTGGTTATTGAATGAAATAAGTTCAATATAAAAGGTATTTTATAAGCAATTTATTAATAATGTGGAGCTTCCTTGGAAGTTGTTATTGGGGGAATGAATAATACTAATAAAACCCAATGTCTTCACTTTAATTTCAAGTGTTACTTTCCACATTATTATCAGGTTTCAGAGTAGCAGCCATGTTAGTCTGTATCTGCAAAAAGAACAGGAGTACGTGTGGCACCTTAGAGACTAACAAATTTATTAGAGCATAAGCTTTCGTGGACTACAGCCCACTTCTTCGGATGCATATAGCTATATATGTTGGCTGTAGTCCACGAAAGCTTATGCTCTAATAAATTTGTTAGTCTCTAAGGTGCCACACGTACTCCTGTTCTTTTTGCACATTATCTTGATTCATAAGGATTTTTGGTTGCTTGTTTACATATTTGCTATGAAATAAATGATTTGTATGTCCTTACATAGTATTTGTAAGCCTTGCCATCAGGATAAGGCTACTGAACTAGAAAGATAAACAGGGTAAGGCAGTGAAGTAGTTGTCTACTCCATAACGCCCCCATTGCACACACCACTTACTAGAAAATGGCTATGGGGAAAAAATCCTGTACTTGTTTCCCCATCTGTAAGATGGGGATGAGGACATACTCCTTCCTTTGAAGTGGTGAAGAGCCCTGCCTAGGAGCTACTCAAGCTATTCTGATGATGTTAACACACCACCCCAGTCCTCACACAGATGCCCTTGAAGGCTACTTGTCATGGTGCAGTTAGAAGTATCAAATACTAATTAACATTTACTGGAAAATTTGTTTGTAGTGCAGACTTTCTGTTCAGTGATTCCAAAAAGCTCTGATCTATAAAGACACAAATCTGTCCTTTATTCTACTGGAGCAGTAAAGAGTGTGGCCCTGCTCATGCAAGCCCTGTAGAGGTGCGCAGTGCTAGACGCACACATGCAATTGGTGGGTGTTTCCGGAACCAGGGCTGTCCCCAGCACTTGGGGAAAACATGCAGAGAACAGCCTGAAAGCCAGACGGTATCCTTGCCAGGGGACTGCTGGGGCGACACTCCGGGGAGTGACTCTGTGCCACGGGCTGGAACCTGCGAAACCTCAAATAACCTGAAACCGCCGCTGGAAAGAACCAGGCGGGCATAAGGCGCCGCATATTAACCTGTTCTTCTCGCGTATCCTTCCCGGCGCACTAAGACGCATCAGGGCGGGCGCCGCCTGCTCCTCCGACCTTGGGCAATAGCGGCACTCGCACCAAGCCGCAGCCTCTCGCGGAGACCTCTATTGGCCGGAAGTGAAATTGACCTGGTACGTGCTCTAACAGGGCCCCACTGGGAACGTGACCGGAAGTTGCCCTGGCATTACTTAATCGCGTCCCACTGGGAACAACGACTGGACGTTTATTTGCCTCGGTAAGTGCTCAACTTGCCCTGGTTCTCCGACTGGGGGAGCTGGCACGGACTCGGGGGTAGAAGCCGGCGGAGATGGATGGGATTAAGACTGGGGGCGCCTGGCGAGGATTGACAGTGGATTGGGGTGGGGGAGTCCGGGAGGATTGGGGGCTGGGGTTTACTGCAGCAAGCTGGAGCCACAACTCCCGTGGTGCACTGGACAGAGCAGGGACACCACATATATCTGCCGCGGGGCCGCAACTGCTGATGGGAGATCGAGGCACTGGATTTAAATTTTATTAGAGAATATTTAAAAAATAAACAGAGGGTCCTGTGGCACCTTTGAGACTAACAGAAGTACTGGGAGCATAAGCTTTCGTGGGTAAGAACCTCACTTCTTCAGATGCAAGTGAAGTGAGGTTCTTACCCACGAAAGCTTATGCTCCCAGTACTTCTGTTAGTCTCAAAGGTGCCACAGGACCCTCTGTTGCTTTTTACAGATTCAGACTAACACGGCTACCCCTCTGATACTTAAAAAATAAACGATACAGAAAATTTTAAGCGTCAGTTATTGGTCATTGGGGGTAACATACAGAGTATAGGGGTATGTTGGGGTTGGGCAGCACACATAGTGTATACAGATTGCAATGTCCCCAATGAGGGGTGGGTAACCGGTGGGCGGGATCAGGAAACAGTCGATAAGCGGTGAGGGTCTATCACCCATACGGGAAGTAGAGACAGTCATGGGTATAAGTAAGCGGGCTGGGTAATGGGGATGGGGTGACCCTCACGTGGCGGGATTCAGCTAGGTTTGGTGGGTTCAGGGCTCAGGGGATAGGGTCCAGCAGGGGGTGTGTGTGGGTGCACGAGGTCTCCCCGATTCACTCTCGGTATTGGCAGTGGCCGGTGATGTGCTCGATGTAGATGTCCCGGGACCAACGGATAGTGTCCGAGACCATTAGGCGTCTCATGAGCCGCACGTAATGACGGCCCACCCCACAGGTCCTCAGCACGCGTTCGTTACACGGGTCCCAGGCACCCAGGGCCCCAACGAGCAGAGCGTCGACGTGCACCTCGTAGCCCTTAGTCCGCAGGGTGTCAGCCAGGGGGGCGTATTTTTCGAGCTACTACATCTCCCACAATGCACTGCTCAGCTATGTTTGTAGCGGGGGAAAGTGGTGGTTCCGAGCGGAACCATGCAACAGCCGTCGGTGCCCGAGAGCTACGCCGCCTGCAGAAAGACACGTATAGCCTGCACACGCAGCAGAGAGATGCACACTGTAGCGTGTACTACACGTGGCACACGTGTGTACACACGCACAGTAGAACAATTTGCACGTGTGTATATTGTATGGCATGGACCGCACACACACTCTGAGGCATATAGACATTGTGGGATGTGATGGCTATGGCTAGCGAGATTAAGGCCATGTGTTTATACTTGTAAGCAGAGTCAGGATGAGCTCTACCGTGACATCTGGTGGTGAATTATGGTGAGTGTGGAAAAGAACTTCAGGGGCTGATCTTGTTTGCATAGGCACACCCACCCGCCTGGCATGAAACAACAGCAACTCAAAGTGGTTACTTTGGCTGGTGTGGGATCCCCAGTTTTCTCTGTTATTGGGACAGGAAGAATAAAGTTTTGTTACCCTGATTCTGTGAATCAAGGCCAGTGAAACTGTTGTATGACAGAAGGACTGAGTGAGTCCTTCACCATTACCTAAGTAGCACTTGCTTGACAAGGGGCATGGATTACAAAACCCAGTGAATAGAGAGAGGAAGCATTTACTTAATTTTGACTAGATAATGGCAGTAACACAGTGTGTGTCTGTTAAATAAACTCTGCTTAAAATCCTGTTTGAGCTGTGGTCCAAGTGTTAGTAGTCTCTTGGTCTATCCAAGGCCGTGGTCAAGTGTCTTGATGTTTTTGGTCTTTTGGCTTTGGGATGAAAACCTTGCCTTTGCTTCTGAGACCTTGAAGTGAAAAAATTCTCTAAGTTATACCTGATGGTATGGGCCCCTCTCTGAGGGGTTGAAACACCAATTGCACTACCTCCTCTCTCCACTGTTGAATATCAGAGCTAATTTTCACTTTGGGTCAATGGTGCACTAGCACTGGGGCTCCCCTAGTAAGAGCTGAGATCACTGAGGCTGTGTTAACTAGTGGGAGAGCCTGAAGCTATATTGCTAAGCAGCTGGCAGAGTGGAGCCTTGTGGGGATGGTTGGAGTGGAGCTGAGCGACTCACAGGTCGGTGAGCAGAGCGGAGCCTTGTGGGAGCGGCCCAAGGGACGGCTGAAGTGGAGCAGAGCTGAGCGGCTCACAGGTCAGTGAGCAGAGTGGAGCAGCTGCCGGAGCAGTTCGTGGGACGGCAGGAGCAGCTCACGGGGCCGCTGGTGGAGTGGAGCGGCTCGTGGTGAAGGCTGCGGTGGAACCCCGTCAGCCTTGGATCACGTAAGGTGCCCCTTAACACCCTGCGTGCCCCCCCCCGAACTCTGGGGCTGCACTGACCAGGGACAGAGACTTTGGGGGGTTGTTGGACTTTTGGGACTTTGGTGATCCTTGGGTTGCTGGTTTCAAGAACCCAAGGGAAAGGACACAGCCCAACTTGCTGGGGTGGGTTTTTTTCCTCATGATTTGTGTTATGAATCTTGTTTGTGGTGTTTTTCCAATTAAACATTTTCTGTTACACTCAGACTCCGTGCTTGCGAGAGGGGAAGTATTGCCTCTTAGAAAAACAACAAGGAGTCTGGTGGCACCTTAAAGACTAACAGATTTATTTGGGCATAAGCTTTCGTGAGTAAAAACCTCACTTCTTCGGGTGCACCCGAAGCTTATGCCCAAATAAATCTGTTAGTCTTTAAGGTGCCACCAGACTCCTTGTTGTTTTTGTAGATACAGACTAACACGGCTACCCCCTGATACTTGCCTCTTAGAGGCACCCAGGGGGTGGTATGTAATTGTCCCAGGTCACTGGGTGGGGGCTCGAGCCGGTTTTGCATTGCGTTATTGAAACGGAACCCCTAGATACAGAACCCGGCCCTTGTTGCTGCCAACTTAGATGGGCAGAAGGGTTACATACTGTTAAGATGGCAGGCTGTTGCATTCTGAACCAACTAGAGCTTTTTTCATAGTTAATTTTTACAGCCCAAGGCCTGTTGTTTTGTATTCATCAAGCCTGGAGGTTATGTTGCAAATCAGAGTGTTGTGAAAGGAATAGAGTACCTCCCAGTGCTGTGGGTTAACTGGTGTGCAGCAGTATTTCTGGAGACTCATGGCTTCTTGTTTTACAAATAGTGGAAGAGCATTTGCAAAGTCCGATTACCATTGAAGTTTATGTTTATGCTGAACTGCATAGATCCTAATGAAGTGCCAGCTTTGATTTACTGCCAAAAAAACTTCATTAACGCAGAGTTACGGTTGCCTGGAGGTAGCTTGTGCCTTTCCAGAATGTCAAGCCCAGCAAAACTCAAACCTCTGAAAATCAGGAAATACAGAGTTAATGCACATGCCAGGGCAATCTTAACTCTTCCTCCCTTGAGCTGGCAATAGCTGCTAGGAATTATCTGCATTCACTCCAGCTGCATTCACAGTATTAGGTGTAGATGTACTGAATGGTGCAGGCATTAGATGAAGCAGCTTGGTAGAGATTTCATTGTGCTATGATAGGGTTACCATATCTAACAAATAAAAAAGGAGGACCCTCCACGGGCCCTGGCCCCGCCCATTTCCCCACCCCCAGCCCTGCCCCAACTCCGCCCCTTCCCTGCCCTAACTCCACCCCCTCCTCCCTCCCACTCCCAGCCACGCGGAAAGGGCTGCCCGAGCGCTACTGGCTTCACGGTTTGCCGGGCAGCCCCCAGACCCTGCGCCCCCGGCCCGTGCTTCCCCAGCGCAGCTGGAGCCCGGGAGGGGAAGCGCCCAGCCAGGGGTGCAGGGTCTGGAGACTGCCCGGCAAACCGTGAAGCCGGTAGCGCTCGGGCTTCGGGCAGCCCCCTGCGCCCCCGGCTGGGCACTTCCCCTCCCGGGCTCCGGCGGCGCAGGGTTCGGAGGTATGGGGGCTGCCCAAAGCCCGTAGCGCTCGACTCATAAACAGAGCCGAAGAGTCGGGGAGGAGCAGAGCCGCCGCGGCCGGAGGCTCTGCTCCTCCCCTGACTCTTCTGCTCTGTTTAAGAGACGAGCTGCCCCAGCGCTACCGGCTTAAGGCAGCCCCCATGCCTCCGGACCCTGCGCCGCTGGAGCCCGGGAGGGGAAGTGCCCGGCCGGCGGCTGGGGTCCGGAGGCAAGGGGGCTGCCTGAAGCCCATAGCGCTCGGGCAGTTCGGCTCTTAAACAGAGCCAAAGAGTCGGGAGGAGCAGAGCAGCCGCGGGAGGGGAAGTGCCTGGCCGGCATTTTCCCGGACATGTTCGGCTTTTTGGCAATTCCCCCTGGACGGGGGTTTGAGTGCCGAAAAGCCGGACATGTCCGGGAAAAAGAGGACGTATGGTAACCCTATGCTATGAGCACGTATGGGGATTAGTTTGAATGTGAGATCTGGGTCTGAGGTGCCTGCCTTCACCCACACACATTTAATAAAAGGAAAGAAGTGTACATGTATGTTGAAGGATCCATTATGCATAATTTCAGCAGTGAGTTGTGTAGGTTGAGTCAGTAGCCGGGCACATGGGTGTTCTTACCATGAGGGTTGACAGCATTATGTGTGTTTAATGATGAGTAAGTGAAAGTATCATTTTAGATGGAATCTTATGAGTAACAGTGAAAGGGATGTAAATTTTAACAAGTGTGGGGTTGCTTTTGGGGAGTAGGCTCAGTGTCTGTGTTTAGAACATGGATAGGGTTGGGTTGGGTTTAGGGTCAGGGTTGGGTTGGGGATAGGGTTGTTAGGATTGGGGGTAGGGTAGGGTGAGGGTTAGGAGGATAGAGTGGGGGTGAAGTTAGGGTAGGGTGAGGGGGTCAGAGTTCTGAATACAGTCCCCTCTGGGAATAGGGGGGGTGTCCTGAATACTGTTCCCTCCAGAAAGAAGGGGTGACTCATTCATAGTAGTCCTCCTGAGAACAAGAGGTGTGTCCTGCATACTGTTCCTTCTGGGAACATGCGATGTGTTATGAATACCCTGTTCTCTGGAAACAAGGGGTGTCCCTTGAATATTGTCCCTTGCAGAAACAAGGGGTGTGTCATCAATAGTACTCCTCCTGGGAACAAGGGGTGTGCACTGACTACTGTCCCGTCTGGGAACAAGGGATGTGATCTGAATACTGTCCCCTCTGGAAACAAGAGTTGTGTCCCTGGGAACATGGGGTGTGTGCTGAATAGTGTCCCGTTTGGGAACATGAGATGGGTTTTGAATACCCTGCTCTCCGGAAACAAGGGGTGTGTCATGAATACTGTCTCCTCTGGAAACAAGGGGTATCCCCTGAATATTGTCCCCTGCAGAAACAAGGGGTGTGTCATCAATAGTACTCCTCCTGGGAACAAGGGGTGTGCGCTGAATACTGTCCCCTCTGGAAACAAGGGGTGTGTCCTGAAAATTGTCCCCTGCAGAAACAAGAGCTGTGTTATTAATAGTACTTCTCCTGGGAACAAGAGGTGTGTCCTGAATATTGTCCCCTCTGGAAACAGCAGGTGTGACATGAATACTGTCTCCCCAGAAACAAGGTGTGCAGTAGCAATAGCACTCCTCCCGGGAACAAGGGGGTGTGTCCTGAATAGTGTTCCCTCCGGAAACAAGAGTTGTGTCCTGTATACTGTCCACTCCAGAAACAAGAGGTGTGTAATGAATACTGATCCTACATAAACAAGAGGTGTGTCATCAACAGTATTCCTTATGGGAACACGAGGTGTGTCCTGACTATTGTCCTGTTGAGAAACAATAGTGTTTCTCGCCTTTATGGCTTGTAGAAAGTAATATTAAAAACGATGGGGCATGGCTCCCTGGTGCCCTCCTCTGTTCCAGTGCCCCTGCTCTTGCCCCCTCCCCACACTTGGAGCAGCCCCTGGCCAAGCTGGTCCTGGGAACCTCTTGTCTGCTGTGCAGAGGGCAGGGGCTGATGTTGAGGTGTCACAATCCCCCTGCCTTTGTACCTGGTCTCTGCTGAGCTGGGTGTGTGTGTGTGTGTGGGGGGGGGGGGGGTGACACGAGTCTGTGATATTACCTCTGGGTCATGAGTGGGAGATGCTGAGTGCTGCTGATGGACTGAACAAGCCTTCTGATTAGTGAGGTCTCTGGTTAAAGTGAGAGTGTGCTGTCTCTCGCTCCCCGAACACGCACAGCCTCTCTCTCTCTCACATACACACTTGTACTGTTGTTGTTATGACTTCCTTTGAAAGAATAAAATTGCAGAGACTATATGTGCATGGTGCATTTCAAAGTTTAAGGATTACAGTGCTGTTAGTTTATTTTTTTCTGTGGTCTGTGCATTTCATAATTTTACTACTCAAAGAATTAAAGTTAAGGTAGAAATGAGGTCTAAAATGCCTAACCTGTCCTGGCTGGAATAATTGTCATTCATTATTTAAAATAACAATGATAAAGCACAATATGATGATAAAAGTCAGTCAAATAATAGTATCCTGCTAGAACATAAATTCTGCTTCTACTCACAATTTTAGACACTGCAGCTGAAGGTTGCTTATTTTCAAATTGTTAAGTTATTTTACAGATATCACTAAAAATACACTTGTATGAAAATAAATGTGGTTCCATGTATGATACTAATAGCCATGATGGAATCAAATGTTAGTGAGTCATGTACATGATTTTGATTGGTAAACATAAATGCAAAAATATTTAGAGGAATGAATTTCCTTTCTTAATAAAAGAGAAAACAACACATTAATCGTGGATTTTTTTTTAGTGAATGTTTTTTTCATTGCACTAAAAAGCATTTACTTAATTTTGACTAGATAATGGCAGTAACACAGTGTGTGTCTGTTAAATAAACTCTGCTTAAAATCCTGTTTATTTTCTCATTTGTATATATCTGTACTAAAGATAGTGTACAAAATATCAAAGTTATGTTTCTGATATCTGTGTTAAAGCTCTAGGACGGACACCCTGAGGCTTGGGAGTGGGAATGTCTTGCTATATTATCTCCTGATTGTTCTAAACTTACATATATACAAACTCCAATTAAAGCCACATTTTCAGTTTATATTTTTTTATTTGTTTTAAAATATAAGAATTAAGATTTAGTTGACAGGCGTACTGTATCTAAGTTATTATGTGCAAGAAACCTGGAGATTTCAGGTGCTCAAATAGCCCCAGGAATCATTATTAAAATTGCCTTCCCCCTAAATATGAAATGTTGCCTCTGGTGAGCCACAAGTGGCCAGAAGGCCGTGGGCTCTGGCAAGTTACAACCCCCTGTGTGACAGCATGAAGTTGGCTTTGAGCTGCATGATGAGCGCCAGGCACCAAAAGCTGCAGCAGCAGTGGATGTATAAGGGTGGCAATATGCTATGTGACCCTTATGTCTGCGATGCTGCTGGGGGTGGTGGCATTGCCTTAAGACAGAGGTGCGCAAACTACGGCTCGTGGGCCACATCCAGGCCATGGGACCCTCCTGCCTGGCCCCTGAGCTCCTGGCCTGGGAGGCTAGCCCCGGCCCCTCCCCTGCTGTCCTCCCTCCCCCACAGCCTCAGCTTGCCCTACTGCTGGTACAATGCTCTGGGTGGCGGGGCTGCAAGCTCCTCGGGCAGTGCCGCTGCAGAGCCCAACCTGACCCAGTGGTCTGTGCTGTGCGGTGCGTGGCTGTAGCGCTGCCAGCCACTGGTGCTCCAGGCAGCACGGTAAGGGGGCAGGGAGCAGGGGGGGTGGATAGAGGACAGGGGAGTTCGGGGTGGTGGGCAGGGGTGTGGATAGGGGTCAGAGCGGTCAGAGGATGGGGAACAGGGGGGTTGAATGGGGGCAGGTGTCGGGGGGGGCAGTCAGGGGACAGGGAAAAGGGGTGATTGGATGGGGCAAGGGTCCAGGGGGCAGTCAGGAAGGAGGGGGGGTTGGATGGGGCAGTGGGGGGGGGAGTCAGGGACAGGGTTTCCAGGGGCGGTCAAGGGGCAAGAAGTAGCAGGGGTGGATAGGTGGTGGGGGCTGGGCCACACACCCCTCCCCTAACCGGCCCTCCATACAATTTCCAAAACCCAATGTGGCCCTCAGGCCAAAAAGTTTGCCCATCCCTGCCTTAAGAGCTGGGTGCCTACCTGGCAGCCAGTGCTCTCTGGCTGCCCATACAGTGCTTAATTTGTGCCACGGCTGAGCTCTGTGACCTTTGTCTATGTAAATTAAGCACTCGGAGGAGGCAGAGGGGCATGCAGGGGAGAGGGGGGAGGTAGCCCGGGGGCAAAGTACAAATTTGCACAGGTTGCCATTTTCTCTAAAGTTGGTCATGGGGATGGTGCAGTGTCTCTGGCCTGTGTCAGCTGCCCGGGCAGCTTGACAGGGAGTGACACTGCCCTCCATCTTGAGCGTGAGGCTGTAGGTATGCCCTCGAGCACCAGCCAAGTATCTTTCCATTACCCCCCCAAATACCATCTCACAGTACAAACAAATCCCTCCAGCACCGTTGAGATACCTCTTTCAGCAGCCCCCAACTGCGCCTACTGTGGAATCCCCTCTTCCGTCTAGCATTTTCTTTTTAGGAACCTAAAATATGGTAATTATAGTGTTACCTGGTGATAGAGTTTGTTTTCTATAAATTTGCATTGTAAGAAGGAAGGCCGATTAATACATCAAGATGAACAGTCTTCACTGCTGCTAAGCTAGGAATGAACTAAAGAGTTTCTGTGTCGCCTGAGTCTGTATTTATAGCTGCCTTTGGCTTCTAAGGCATGCTGGGAAATGGAGGGGGTGGAGCTTAGGCACTATATAAGCTGGGGTCTTGTCCCAGGAAGTCATTCAGCTTTGTATGGGTCCAAAGAGATGTGCATAGGTGCTTGTATGGGTGTTTATAGTCATGGTGAGTATTGATATGGGGTAACAATGACATGTATTTGTGGTTAATGTACTGTTTTTCTGTCCTTATTTCTGTGTAATGTGCTTTTTTTCATTTGAGGTTGTTCATAGTGTGTTTGATTTATGTGTTATCATTTGTATTTTCATTGTGGGTTGTTTTTGATAGAGCATCTGTTAAACACACATATCTAGTACTGGTAGCATATCTATGGTGTTGGACTGTTGTAGAAGCATAGCAGTTTTCTGTTTGAGGTAGGTGGGGACTGGTCTGAGGAGATAGCTCTTTGAGCTCTGGTCAAGTGAAAAATTCTTTAAGTAAGAGTTTCTTCTTTTAACCTTCTGTATTTTCTCCTACTCGGTTGTCTGGAGCCCTGTGAGTAGAGTTTATAAACCATATTTGCAGTCAAGCTTTCTTTATATTTGCAGCTGTGTCCAGCTCCGGTGTCGAGTCGTATTATGACATGAAGGGTTGTGAATATTTTTCTCTTCGTCCGTCATGCTGGTGCTGTATGTTTGTGAGTGATTTCAATGTATGGGAGTGAAGGCCTATCTACCGAGGCGAAGGGGATCTCGAGAGAGGGAGCTCCTGTCCAATTTCCAAAGATAAGTATATGCCAAAGGGTTCAATGGTCAGAAGCATTTGTGATGTTGAGCCTCTTTCTTTACTTATGGGAGTTCTCTAAACTCTTCCCATTCTTAATGGACCTGTGAGGGGTGGGCGGGAGCTGATTGTACAGAGATTTTTTTGCTGGCAGAGTGACCTGTCTGTAACTAGAGATGCTCCGTTCTCAGTTCTTCTCTCTTACACAGCACTGGGTTTGCATCACAGGTCACCACTTCATCTTTGTGTTCTCCTCTATCTGGTTGTGGTTTTCTGAGGAGGATGTGAGCATCCTAGTTAGCGATGGGCCCCTGTGGTGTAGGGAAAGGGGGAGGCCACAAGTATGTAGAAGCATAGCCATTTTCTGTGTGGATGAGTGTTTGGGGTAGGGTTCTCTGAGGGGGCTGTAATGTGTAGTAGATATTCCTTGTCTTCAGGAAGCAGTATGCAGATGAGGTCATCGTTCATTCCTTGTAGTTGGGCGCTTTGTGAGTAGGTTTTCAGTCAAGCTTTGTTTGTACTTGCAGATGCTTCCAGATCCAGTACTGTGTCGCTTCATTCCATGGAGGGTCGTGACTAGTTCTGTCTTCGTCTGTCACGGCATAGCTGTACGTCGGTGCTGGATGGATGCCAACGTATGGGAGCGAAGGCCTGTGTGGAAAGGAAAAGAAGATCTTGAGAGCGGGAGTGGCTGTCAAAGCTAAGTATCTGCTGCAGCGTTTGATGGTCAGAAGTATTTGTGCTGTTGAGGCTCCTTGTTTAGGGATGGGAGTCTTCTAAACTCTGCCTGTTCTTAATGGGCACATGAGGGGTGGGTGGGAGCTTGTTGTATGGAGGGAGCGTGTGTTTCCCCTGAGGAAAGGTTGATTGCTGTCAGAGTGACCTGTCTGTAACTAGAGATGCTCCGTTCTCAGTTATCCCCCGCTTACACAGCACTGGGTTTGCATGACAGGTCACCACTTCATCCGTCTTTTCTCCTCTGTTGGGTGTTGGTTTGCTGAGGAGGACGTGAGCATCCTAGTTAGCGATGGGCCCCTGTTGTGGTGGGACACAGGGAGGGCCAGCAATATGTGGATGAGAGTGTCTGGGGTGGGTGTGTGCTTCTCTGAGGGGGGTGTAATGTGTAGTAGATATTCCTTCTCTTCAGGAAGCAGTATGCAGATGAGGTCATCTTTCATACCTTGTAGTTGGGTGCTTTGTGAGTAGGTTTTCAGTCAAGCTTTGTTTGTATTTGCAGATGCTTCCAGTTCCAGTCCTGCATCGCTTCGTTCTGTGGAGGGTCGTGACTAGTTCTGTCTTCGTCTGTCACGGCATAGCTGTACGTCGGTGCTGGATGGATGCCAATGTATGGGAGCGAAGGCCTGTGTGGAAAGGAAAAGAAGATCTTGAGAGCGGGAGTGGCTGTCAAAGCTAAGTATCTGCTGACGCGTTCGATGGTCAGAAGTATTTGTGCTGTTGAGGCTCCTTGTTTAGGGATGGGAGTCCTCTAAACTCTGCTCGTTCTTAACGGGTGTGTGAGGGAGCTCATTGTATGAATGGAGTGTGTTTCCCCTGGAGGAATGCTGATTTCTGGCAGATTTTCCTAACTAGAGATGCTCTGTTCTCAGTTCTTCTCTCTTACATGGCACTGGGTTTGCATGACAGGTCACCACTTCATCCTTTGTCCATCTTCTAAATGGTTGTGGTTTTCCGAGGAGGATGTGAGCATCCTAGTTAGCGATGCCTCCCTGTGGCGGAGGGAGAGGGGGAGGGCTACCAGTATTTTAGAAGCGTAGCCATTTTCCATGTGGATGAAAGTGTTCTCTGGGGGAGCGGGGTGTAATATGTAGTAGGTGTTCCCTCTCAAGGAAGCCGTATGCAGGTGAGGTCATCTTTCATATTGTGTAGTTGGGAGCTTTGCGAGTAGGTTTTCAGTCAAGCTTTGTATTTGCAGATGCGTCCATATCTGGTACTGCATCACCTCGTTCTGTGGAGGGTTGTGACCACTTCTATCTTCGTCTGCCACGGCATAGATGTATGTCTGTGCTGAATGGATGCCAATGTATGGGAGCGAAGGCCTGTGTGAAAAGGAGATTGGGAGCGGCCGTCAAAGTTAAGTATCTGCCTAAGGGTTTGATGGTCAGAAGTATTTGTGCTGTTGAGTCTTCTTCTTTAGGGATGGGAGTCCTCTAAACTCTGCTCGTTCTTAACGGGTGTGTGAGGGAGCTCATTGTATGGTGGGAGTGTACATTTTCCCTGTAACTAGAGATGCTCCATTCTCCGTTCTTCTCTTACATGGCACTGGGTTTGCATCACTGGTCACCACTACCTTGTTTGTCTGTCTTCTATTGGGTGTTGGTTTTCCGAGGAGGATGTCAGCATCCTAGTTACTGATGGGGGGGGGGGGGGGGCTGTCATTGTGGGAAACTATTGAGTAATTGTGTAAATTGTGAGTATTTTGCATATTCATTTTAACTGTATAGAAGTAGTTGGTTGCTGCTTCATTGTAGGTATGGATGTGCTGGGACTCTTTTGGGGTGTTGAATAGGTCAGTTTAGCAAAGGGAGTGTGGTATTGTGCTGTTGTGGCATTTAGCAATCATGTGGCATTTATTGTTTGTGTGCCACAGGGGGATCTGAGTCCAGAACTGAGGGAATGGGCTGTGGCAAGTGCTTGGTTTACATGGTTCCTGGTAATGGTGGTGCCAGTTGGAGCAGAGGAACCGCTTGCATCCATGAGGTAAGTGTTAAGTTAGAGCTTTTAGTGCACTATTGGGAGTGTGGTCTTTGCTGGGTTAGGTGAGGTGGGCTTATTATGAATGGGTTCTTCACCGGTGGAGAAGACAACATTTGGGTTAAGTTGTTGTTCTCTAGAAGACGGTTGGACTTAGCTGGGTGGTTAGTGAAGGTGTTGTCATGTGTGTCCTAAAAGGTTGAGTATTTTTCCTTTAATATATTGCAGATGTGTGATATTGGTGTGGAGATGTGTTGATATCCTTTGGGCAAGGGGTAGTGGTGGGGAGGGGAGTGTGAAAAATATGTAATGGAACTGAGAGTTGCAATACTAGGGAGGGGGAAGGGATCTCATGACCTGTGATTCCTGTGTTACTGTAGATGGTTTGTTGAAGAAATAGGGTGGGATTTGTTGCATCATCTGTGGGTTTGATGGTGACTACTTGTTGAATCATTATTTTGTGTTTGCAGGTACTTAAAAGGCTTTGGGAGGTGCAGGTTATGAAAGAATGTTGTGCAAGGCGTGTGTAAGTACTTTTATGGTGTGAAGTCCTGGTGATGGGAATGTATTCTCTTTCTCTACTCACCATTGGTGTTTTCTGAGGAAGTGAGCATTTTAGTTAGGCATGATGATCGGAATGATAAATGCAAGGGAAAGGGGCAGTAGTGTAGTGTGGAAAGTGTGCTTCTGTTTACCTTCCACACCACATTGCTAAATTTCCTTCAAAAAAGAGGAGGAGCAAAGTGTGATAGCAGTGTGTGGCAATATGATTTTACTTTTTGGGTTGTCTTGTGCTTAATGAGAAGCAGTGGAGGATCAGAGTCTTCTCTGTTCCTGAGATGAAGTGGAAATTGACACAAGTTTGGATATGAGATAGATGTGAGGCCAGATCTGGTGGAAAAAGAGTGAGTATCTGGTTGTATTTTTCTGTATTGTGTGGTGTGGTGTGGTATCGTGTGGTGTTTTTAAAGTATTGCTCGTATGTGGTGCATATATGTGGATGCACATGTTGGGGTGCTAGTGTTGGTATCCTGTAAAAGAAGGTGTCGTAGTGTGTGCAGGTGGTGCATTTATTTGGGGGGGGGGGGATGGAAAAGAGTCATGCTGAAATAGGTGCTGGTTGCATAATTGCAGATGGTTTGAGATAGTCTTCACGGTGTCTGGTGTGCACTGTGAGTGTCGTTAAATTTATTTGTCATCGTCGGTTCTGTGTGAAGATGGGGGTCCAATTTGCCAAAGAACCAGTGAAGTTGAAGTATGCCTGTGGGGGACATGAAGAACTTGTTTCCTGAAATGGAAGTTAGCATGATGTCAAGTTTGCAAGTTAAGTATGGTTATTGATCGTGTTTTTTTTTGTTGGTCCATTTGATGTTGGAGATGGGAAATGTGTTTCACTGGGTGCACATCAATGGGAATCACATGTGCTTTTGTGTGTGTTTTAGAAACTGAGATGTTTAGTATTTGTTCTATTGCTGTTGAACGTGTGAAATTTTTTTCTCATTCTTATAGGAAGCTATTTTCACCTGTGCAGTCAGAAGGTATCAGTGTCACTGGAGAAGACTTTTGTGTACTTCGTTTGGAAGAATCGGGCTTAGATTGTGTATATTTTTGGGTTGTGATGTGAAGTATTGTCTGTTTGATGGCTAGAATGTAATAGAGCAGCGGGGCTGGTGTCACTGTGTTCTGGTAGATACCAGAGCTACTGATGACAATGCCATTTAATGATATTTCTGCAATCCCAGTTTGAGAGGTTGGGTTCATTTGTTTGGTCAGTTATGTGAAGTAGTTCCTGTAATTACTTGCACAAAATTAAACCACTCCTTTCAAAAGAAAGTTAGTTTGCCTCGGAATGTTCTAGCCATCAAAGTTGCAAGAGGACACTGTTATGGGTTGTATCATTTTTTGTGCAGTCTGAAGCGTTTGTCAATTGTTTTCAGATTGTTGCGTATGTTGTATGTGTAGAACTGTAATGTATAGCTTGGGTTGTGGTTGGATGACTACTTTTAGCACCCTATAACATAGATGACAAATCACTGCAGTGACTTAGAAACCATTGTGCCGTGCCCTCAAACAGCGAGAAGACTGGTAACAACATCAATTTGTCAGCCTTTTGGCTGTTTCGCTGCACTGCACAATGGTTGTGACTGTCCTGGACAGTCGTTGACTTAACTTTTTGTAGGTGGAGGTGCTGTAGAGGGAGAATGCTGGCCAGTTGCTAAGTGAGGTATGATCGAGCCCCATTCCCACCTTTCACAATACATGCAAGGTTTTGTACCGGTTTTGAAGTATATGGAAATGAAAAGCCAGTGTTGCTTTGTGTTATGATGATATGAATCACCATATACCAAATGTATGTGAAATAATATATTGTCACTGAATCTTTGTACAGTACTGTACAGTCTAGACTGTTCATGTAATAGATTCCTTGCCTGGCAACACATTGAATAGTCTGCTATATTAAAGCATTCAACAAAAAATCCATCTCCCTGTCTTTTGGTGTGGTTTTTTTTTTTTTTTTTTCTGATCTCAGAGTATTTGTGGGACATGTGTGCCTACATGTCCTAGCCAAAGAGAGGGTGCCCCCAATGTGCTGAAATGGCAGGGGTGTGGGTGGGTGAGGGTTTAGGGTGAGGGGTTGGGTTAGGGTTAGGTTAGGGACCCATAAAGCATTTTGGTTGGCAAGGAATGGACCTTGATCCTTGTTTACAGGGAGGTCCTTTTACTGGGCACCTGAAGGGGATTAAGCCTGTGAGGAGAAGTGTCGAACCCGATCCCTCGGTACAGGGGTGCGGTGTGTGCTGTGTGTGCGCTGTGTGCAGCCCTTGGCCGTGGCTTTTTCTTCCCTTTTCCTGCAGTTTCTTTGGTGCTTGTGTCGTCTTGTCCATTTTGTCCTTTGAGTTCTCTAGAAAGAGAGAGGTGAAGCGGGTTAGGTGTGGCTCAGTAGAGAGCATCTGTACAAGGTAGATTCAGATGACATAGGGTAATTTCCGGCAGGGCCGAGTACCTTGCCAAATTCCTACTTTTCAGCACCGATCTCTTTCAGAGCGCAGGAGAGCTTGCGGCAGAAGGCGGGTCCAGGTGGATGCAGAGGACGCGGGCTTTGACTTGGCTGAGTGCATGAGTGAGGAGGGCACGGGACAGCTAGTAGGACAAGCCCTGAACCCTCTTGAGAGGCTGGTTTCTAGAACTACCTTCCAAATGGCAGTGTTACCGTGTGAAAGGCAGGGAAAGACCCACACCCTAGTTAGAGGGCGCTCACTTTGGACCTTGGCGTGAAGAGGGCCAATGTAGGGAGGAGAAAAGGGAAATCGACCTGAACCCTGATTACAGGGCAGTCACCCTTTCTTTAGTAAAATACACCTCCTTTACACACGGCGGGGGGAGTCCTGAATGTGAAAAGATCTGGAAATGAACAGGTAAGGGAGGGATCCTGCTGAGTGTCCCCTTTCCAATCAATCCTCCGTCCCTCAGCGACACCCTTCCCGACTTACCTCCTAGCCCACCAAGAAAATGACAACTTTGTGCCCCCTACCTTTACCAGAAAAGACCCCTCTTCCTTGTGACGTGGTCCTGTTAGTAGGGTTAGGTGCACCCACGTGCCGGCTCTGAATACCACCGCATCTACCTACAACATCTCAACATGAACACATTTCAGAAAGGACCGCCACCTCAATCTCTTCCAACGTAGCCCGAGGAATCTCCTCTCTTTATCACCAAAGAGACACAAGGCCTGGAATTCGGACACAACTAACGGAGCTGTCCGAATCCCTACAGTTGACGCTCGTCAGTCTGCCAGTGTTCTTTCTTGTGCACAAGAAAACAAAGGGTGAAAGTTGTGGTTGGTTGAGCGGTGTAAATTGGGCAGGGCAAAAGGACTTGAGGAAGGATTACACGGAAGTGAAGGTCCGAAAGGCGCCCCCCACCTTCCCTATTCATTTCCAGACTTTGTGACGTTTGCTTGGTTGGGCCATTTCTTGGCTTTTTTGAGAAAAGGGGCAAATTTTCCACGGCCTCCGCCATCCCCTTACAGCCGCCCCTTCGCCACACCGTGTTCCATCTGACGGGGATAGGTCCCGAGTAAGATTTCACTTCAAATCTTAAAAAAGCCAAGTAGAAATCATTCTGTGGGAATTTACTGTGACTAATAGAAACAGAACCTCAATGCTTCTCATGGGGGAGGAGGATGGGGAATCTCTCAGCCACAAGCTCAAAAAGATTCCCCTAGTTTAGGTGTGGCTCATTAGACATCAGGATTAGAAAGTAATCTCCCCGTATGGAAATTACCTGAATTCCTAGTTTTCAGCACGTGTGTGTTGCAGAAGTTAGGAGAGCTTTCACGAGAACTCAGCACCTTCTTCCTAGTCAGCACAAACTGCTTGAGGTTTCTTGCTTAGCATCTTTTTCTGGGTAAGCTCAAGCCTGCACACACGTTTGCCCCCTAGGGACATTTGTCTAGTGAGTGCAAGCTGCTTTAGGAGTTTCCTACCCAGTACTTTTTGTAATATCAGTAGAAGAGTCTGTTCGCCTTTCCTTTCCATGTCTCTTCTCCAGTAAGGGTATCATCTACAGGGTTACCTCCTGCCCAGTCCTTGAGGTTGGCTTCCGTGGTTTTTGACCCATCACCTTCTGCCCAATCAGCAAAACACACCTCAGGGCTTTCCTGCTCAGCACCTCCTGCCTAGGCAGCACCAGCCCTCTGTGATTTTCCAGCCCAACACCTCCCATCCAGTCATCAAAACCCACCTCTGGGTAGGAGGTATTGGGAGAGAAAGCCCAGTCAGCGGCAGCTGCCACAGTGACCTTTCCTGCCCAGCGCCTACTACCCAGTCAGCGCGAGCTGCCTCAGTGATTTTCACACCCAACACCTCTTACCCAGGCTGCGCAACGCACCTCCCTCCCAACTCCTCCTAGCCAGTCAGGGCCAGCCGCCTCTGTGATTTTCCCACCCAGCGCCTCCTACCCTGTCAGCTCCAGTCACCTCCAGTGACTTTTCCCGCTCAGCACCTCCTACCTAGTCAGCACCAGCCCCCTCAGTGATTTTCCAGCCCAACACCTCCCACCCAGTCAGCAAAACCAACCTCTGGGCTTTCCCTCCCAACACGTCCTACCCAGTCAGCTCCAGCCGCCTCAGTGATTTTCCAGCCCAACACTCCCACCCAGTCAGTAAAACTCACTTCTGGGCTTTCCCTCCTAATACCTCCTACCCAGTCAGCAAGAGCCACCTCAGTGGTTTTCCCACTCAGAGCCTCCTGCCCAGTCAGCGCCAGCCCCCTCAGTGACTTTTCCCGCCCTGCGCCTCTTACCCTGTCAGCACGACCTGCCTCAGTGATTTTCCTGCCCACCACCTCCTGCCCAATCAGCAAAACCCATCTCTGGGATTTCCCTCCCAACACATCCTGCCCAGTCAGCACCAGCCCCCTTAGTGATTTTTCCGCCCAACACCTCTTTTGATTACAATGCAAATATTTGTAAACAGATAAAAGTAATATAAAGTGAGCACTGTACACTTTGCATTCTGTGTTATATTGATTTCAGTTACATCTGGAAATGTAGCTCAGCTCTGAATGTTAGGGCCTAGATGACTGAAGGGCAGGAAGCCAGGCAGTGCAGTTTACTACATTAGTGTACATTAAAATGCTGTTGTAGGAGACATTTCTAGTCTAAAAACATGGGCAGGAGCGGATTTTGGCTAAGGAATGTCAGCGGAGAAAGGCTGTACCTGGAGCGTTGGGACAGGGGTGAATCCACCGGGTCTGATCCTGCTGCCATTGAAACCAATTGGAGTTTTGCTGCTGAGTCCAGCTGGAGCAGGAATGGGCCCAAATTTCAGGGCTGCCCAGGGGGGGGGGGGTGTGAGGGGCAAGTGGGGCAACTTGCCCCGGGTCCTGCAGGGGCCCCCACGAGAGTTTTTCGGGGCCCCTGGAGCGGGGTCCTTCACTTGCTCCGGGGGCCCCGGAAAACTCTTGCGGGGCCCGGGGCCCCGAAGCTTCTTCCACTCCGGGACCCGCCGCCGAAGTGCCCTGAAGACTCACGGCGGGGGGTCCTTCCGCCCCGGGACCTGACGCCGAAGTGCTGGGTCTTCGGCGGCAATTCGGCGGCAGGGACGCCCCGTCACCGAAGACCCCAAGCCCCCTGAATCCTCTGGGCGGCCCTGCCGAAGTTAGCTGCTTTGCCCAGGCCTGGCTCTTTTGTATGCATATGATCCTCACTGCCATGCTGAGTGCCATGGAGTGCAGGAGCGGATGGCTGTGGGGATTGGACCACCTGGTGTGAACTCTCCAGGACTCTTTGGTAAATGACAGCATGGGCCCAGCCCTTCACTCTATGACGGCCTCTAAGCTCCCTGTTGTAGCTATTTCCAGTGAGCCTGCTATTGGCGGCAGATAGCTGGAGAAGCTGAGCTCCATACACCGTACAGTATTCTGTGTGGGCTTCCAGGTAAGTCCTTAGAGTAGCAGGACCTGCCAGAGATGTTTTTTTCTGCAAGAGGATGGGGTTTTCCTTGGAAGTCCTTAGAATATCCCTTCCCCCAGCCTTCCCTGTTCTACAATCTGCTACTTAGCTGGTCAGCTGTTACCCTGACCCCCAGATGTGGCTGCATTTCAGCGCTGCTCTTTGCGTAGGGTTGGAACGCATTTGGGGATAAAAGGTGCTATAAAAATACAGGAGGAGTTGCAGCTCTGGGCCCAGTGGGTGACCTTGGCAGTGCAGTTGCCAGCGTTGTATTGATCAAAAACCGGACTTTTGTTGCTGTTTTTGCATAGTCAGTTTTGCAATTGATACGTCTGTATTTTCAGCTCAGTGGGCAATCGGTTTACTGGCTGATGTGGTGCCAAGTTGCTCCGTACATCTTTAGACCACTGCAGGCTGCAATCTGTCAGGGGCTTTTTGGACAAGCATATGCTTTTCTACTTATTACGCTGATCTAGTGCTCTTTAATCCAGTCATCTAACTCCAAGGAGCTGACAAAGTCAGCCCTGCTCAGCCTGATGACCGGTCCTCCTTCCCCTCGAAGGAGGAGGACCCAGCTAGGCTAGATTGCACCAGGGCAGAGGCAATGCGTTGTCTGTCCTGCAAGAGACCCCCATTCTGCAGCACATTCAGGCAGTGGCAGAGCAGGGTGCGAGTTTAGGGGGCACAAATGAGAACAGGGCAGGTAAAAGAGGAATTAACCCTTTACAGGGTAAAGAGGGATTTTATGCTACCCTTAGTTGTATGTTTATGACAGGGACATAGGCAGACAACAGGGAGAAGCGCCGGACCACTGAACGTTGACTTCTTTGATGGGGTCAACAAGCACGTGGACCGAGAGGATCCAGTAGCTACAGTGTACTATGATTTTCGGAAAGCCTTTGACAAGGTCCCTCACCAAAGGCTCTTACGCAAAGTAAGCTGTCATGGGATAAGAGGGAAGGCGCTCTTATGGATTGGTAACTAGTTAAAAGGTAGGGTAGAAAATATCATGTTGCCTCTATATAAATCCATGGTACACCTATGTGACGAACTGGGCCTGTTCTTACTGTGGTGTGTGAATGCTGACAGGGGAGTGTGGCTAGGATAGTCTGCATTGCGGGATGGGAGTCTGCCCGAGGGCGAATACCTGGGCGTGTAGCATGGGAGCCCAGGAAGGGGGTGGAGGCCAGGTGACACCTTGGCCCGGGAAACTGAACAAAGGCTGTGGGAGGGGTCGCTGAAGGCAGAGTGCTGGAAGCGGGCTGGAGAGATGGCTGGGAGGCAGAGATGGCTCTGACCCCCCAAAAGGGGGGTGGGCTGGGATGCCCTGGGACCCCAAGCTGGACCTAACTGAGGGGGGCCCTGTTGTCTGTGCCTGCAAGACCTGTCTTGGACTGTATTCCTGTCATCCAAATAAACCTTCTGCTTTACTGGCTGGCTGAGAGTCATGGTGAATCGCAGGAAGCCGGGGGTGCAGGGCCCTGAGTCCCCCAATACTCCGTGACAACTGGTGGCAGCGGCGGGATCTACTGCACCCCGTGGACGGCGCTTCCTGTAGTAAGTGACTGGGGAGCAGTAAAACGAAGGGGGATTGACGGGGACCAGGCGTGCTGAAGAGTGAGAGCGAGACGGTTATTACCCCTGGGAGTGTGTGACCAGCGAGAAGGACTTTTGCAGTAACAGGGTCCCCCGGGGGCATCGCAGCGAGTGGTCCCAGGGGCGGAGGAGTCTGCAGCTCGACCCTGGCAGAGAGGTGGTGACCTCGAGAAGGGCTGGCACACTAGGGGTCTCCCTGGGAACTGTGGGGAGCTGTGAGCACACAGGCCGGTGAGTGGCCAGCAAGAAGATGTATGCCAAGCAGCTTAAGAGCGACCTGGTGGAGCTGTGCAAGCAGAGGGGTCTGCGCAGTGGGAGGCTCACCAAAGAACAGCTCATTGCCCGGCTGGAGGCGGAAGATCGCGCGAATGAACTGCTCCCTGTGTCTCAGGGAAGCAGCCTGGTAAATGCAGCACAGGCACCAGAGTCTGTCCCAGCTGGGAGTGGTCAGCCGGCTGCTGAGGGCTTCCCGAGATCCCTCCTTCCTATGCCTAGGGGAAGGGTGGGGAGGAGCCCAGCAAATACCGAAGGCGCCGTGACCCCCCCGGCCAGCAGGGGATCCTCCCGGCGAAGCTCACCGGCCAGCAGAGGATCCTCCCGGCGACGTTCGGCATCCGTGGAGCGGAATTGGCTGGAATGGGAGAAAGAGCTAAAACTGAGAGAGCTGGAGGATCGTGAACAACAGAGACAGCGTCAGCATGAACGGGAGGAGAAAGAGAGACAGAGACAGCATGAACGGGAGGAGAAAGAGAGACAGCGTCAGCATGAACGGGAGGAGAAAGAGAGACAGAGACAGCATGAACGGGAGGAGAAAGAGAGACAGCATCAGCATGAACGGGAGGAGAAAGAGAGACAGAGACAGCATGAACTGGAACTGGTGAGATTGAAGGGCAGCGAACCCCCGGCTGCGGTGAGTGAGGGGGGACCCAGGACTGCACGGAGCTTTGATAAGTGCATCCTGGCCCCACGTAAGGAGGGGGAGGACATGGATGACTTCCTGGAGGCCTTTGAGACGGCCTGCGAGCTGCACCGGGTTGATCCCGCGGACAGACTCCGGGTCCTTACCCCCTTACTGGACCCCAAAGCCGTGGCATTGTACCGCCAACTGGAAGAGGCAGAGAAAGGGGACTACGAACTATTCAAAAAGGCCCCGCTACGTGAGTTTGGGCTGACTCCTGAGATGTACCGGGAAAGGTTCCGGAGTCAGGATAAAACCCCTGAGATCTCATATCTGCAACTAGCCGTCCGCATGGAAGGATACGCCAGCAAGTGGGCTGATGGGGCCCAGACGAAGGAGGACCTGGTCAAACTGCTGGTACTGGAGTAACTGTATGAGCGGTGCCCATCCGACCTGAGGCTGTGGTTGGTGGACAGAAAGCCAGAGAACCCGCGACATGCAGGCCGGCTGGCCGATGAGTTTGTAAAGAGCCGGTCAGGAGATAACAGGGAGGAGTCCCAAAGGAACAGTCCCACCACAACGCAGAGAGAGAGTCACCGTGGGAAAATACAGAAAAACCCCATCAAAGGGGAACATCCGGCGTCAGAACCATCCGACCCACTCGGGGGGACCCATGGGACATGGGCTGCTACCACTGTGGCCAAAAAGGCCACATACGGGCCCAGTGCCCCAGGCTCAGGGACAGACTGAGCAGACGGAACCGACAGAGGGTTGACTAGGTAGAGACCCAGCCCGGCGAGAGGCAGCATTCCCAGGGAAGGGGGGCTGGCAGAGTACCACCTGCTAAGGAGGGAGGAGAGCTCCAGGCCAGCTCCTCTAGGGGGTTGGATGCTCCAGACTCAGGGTTCTTGGTTTATACGGTGGGCGCGGGGCTGTCCCTCCGGAGAGAGTACCTTGTTCCCCTGGAGGTGGATGGGAGGAAGGTCAATGGATACTGGGATACGGGTGCAGAGGTGACGCTGGCCCGGCCCGAGGTGGTGGCCCCAGATCAGGTGGTGCCCAACACCTACCTGACCCTGACGGGGGTGGGCGGAACACCAGTCAAAGTGCCCGTGGCAAGGGTACACCTGAAGTGGGGGGCCAAGGAGGGCCCCAAGGATGTGGGGGTACACCCGTATTTGCCCACTGAGGTATTGATGGGGGGGGACCTGGAGAACTGGCCAAGCAACCCCCAAAGGGCACTGGTTGTGACCCGCAGTCAGAGCCGGCGAGGGACACTGCGCCCTGGCCTTGGGGGGGGTGCCTTGCCTGAGGCGCAGGACCCTAACCTGGTGGGGAGGGAACGCCCAGGGACACGGCTCAGGGAGGCTGCAGCTTCAGACCCAGCGGGCGAGAAAGAGCAGGTGGCCATCCCTGTCCCAGCTGCTGAGTTCCAGGCCGAGTTACAGAGAGATCCCTCCTTGCGGAGGATAAGGGACCTGGCTCACCTCAATGCGGTACAGACCATGGGACGAGGTGGCCGGAAAAGGTTCCTGTGGGAGAAGGGGTTCCTGTACCGAGAATGGGCTCCCCCAGGGAAAATGGAGTCAGGGGGGATCAGGAGGCAGCTGGTGGTACCCCAGAAGTATCGCCGCCAGCTGCTGTGCCGGGCCCATGACATTCCCCTCTCAGGGCACCAGGGAACCTGGCGTACCCAGCAGAGGCTGCTACGGAGCTTTTACTGGCCTGGGGTCTTTGTTACTGTCCGACAGTACTGCGGATCCTGTGACCCCTGTCAGAGGGGGAGGAAGGCCTGGGACAAGGGGAAAACAGCTTTAGGACCCTTGCCCAGCATAAAGGATCCTTTCCGGAGGGTGGCCAAGGTTAAAAGGGCGGCTTTAAACCAAGAGAGCCCAAAGCACAGACCGCCAGACTGGAGCGCTGGGAGAAGACCACAGCCCAGTTGGAACCCCAGAGGTATGGGGGTGGGAAAAGGGCACAGGCCGCATAAACCTTCCCACATGCGAACTGCGAGGGCCATCAAGCACCCCCGACCGAAGGGGGGGCGTGAAACTGGAGGGGCCTGGTGTAATTCTCACCAAGGAATGGGAGGGAAGCGGGGGCATCCATGGGAACGGGGGTAGGTTCGAACTTCCCCGGGTCACTGGCTAAAGTGACCCTGCTCAGTTCGGTCTCGAAGGGGGGAGATGAGACGAACTGGGCCTGTTCTTACTGTGGTGTGTGAATGCTGACAGGGGAGTGTGGCTAGGATAGTCTGCATTGCGGGATGGGAGTCTGCCCGAGGGCGAATACCTGGGCGTGTAGCATGGGAGCCCAGGAAGGGGGTGGAGGCCAGGTGACACCTTGGCCCGGGAAACTGCCTTCAGCGACCCCTCCCACAGCCTTTGTTCAGAGTGCTGGAAGCGGGCTGGAGAGATGGCTGGGAGGCAGAGATGGCTCTGACCCCCCAAAAGGGGGGTGGGCTGGGATGCCCTGGGACCCCAAGCTGGACCTAACTGAGGGGGGCCCTGTTGTCTGTGCCTGCAAGACCTGTCTTGGACTGTATTCCTGTCATCCAAATAAACCTTCTGCTTTACTGGCTGGCTGAGAGTCATGGTGAATCGCAGGAAGCCGGGGATGCAGGGCCCTGAGTCCCCCAATACTCCGTGACAGCCCACATCTTGAATACTGTGTGCAGATGTGGTCACCCCATCTCAAAAAAAGATATATTGGAATTGGAAAAGATTCAGAAAAGGGCAACAAAAATGATTAGGGGTATGGAACGGCTTCCGTATGAGGAGAGATTAATAAGACTGGGACTTTTCAGCATGGAAAAGAGACGGCTAAGGGGAGATACGATTGAGGTCTATAAAATCATGACTGGTGTAGAGAAAGTAGATAAGGAAGTGTTGTTTACTACTTCTCATAATACAAGAACTAGGGGTCACCAAATGAAATTAATAGGCAGCAGGTTTAAAAACAAATAAAAGCAAGTATTTCTTCATACAATGCACAGTCAACCTGCGGAACTCCTCGCCAGAGGATGTTGTGAAGGCCAAGACTATAACAGGGTTCAAAAAAGAACTAGATAAGTTCACGGAGGATAAATGCATCAATGGCTGTTAGCCAGGAGGGGCAGGGATGGTGTCCCTAGCCCCTGTTTGCCAGAAGCTGGGAATGGGCGACAGGGGATGGATCACTTGATGATTCCCTGTTCTGTTCATTAGCTCTGGGGCACCTGGCACTGGCCACTGTGGGAAGACAGGATACTGGGCTAGATGGACCCTGGGTCTGACCCGGTAGGGCCATTTTTACGTTCTTATGACTTTTATTGGAAGTCCTCAGGAGCAGCTGCTGCTGCCCTGCTCCCATACAAACTGCGCTCTGTGCTCCCAGCCGATCAGAGCGCAAGGTAAGGGGAACACCTGTGAGGGCAGCGCCCCCAGCCCCTGCAGCTGTGCTGTTAACTGAACTACAGGGTTGTTTGGGTGCATCATGGGGCTGGAGAAGCAGGTGTTGCTATTCCCGGGTTGTTCAGAGGAGATACAAAGGCAGGGATTTGGGGCTGTCCCTTACGTGGGACATGAGCCAGGAGTTGTTAATGTTAGAGATGGCATAGACTAGAGCAGGGGCAGGGCCTGTCTCTTTATTCCCTTTGCGTACAGCGCCTAGCACAATGGGGTCATGGGCCATTTGCTACGATAATTCAGATAATAAATCAGTGTTCTGCATTGCAAGGCCTGTGAGCCAGTGGCGGCTTCCATCGAGCCTAAGTGCGCTAAATTCCCTCTAAGCTGTGCGGCCGCGCAGCTGGCTATAACTAGCCGTGCAGCAGCTCTAAAGGGCCACATGGCAGGGACCTGAAGAGGAGAGAGGTAGGGGGTGGGCGGGAACTGGGGAGGGGAGCAAGTTGGGGCTTGCGGGGCTGCTGTGGGCCTCTCCCCAGGCCTGGAGCTCCCTGCTGCTGGCAAGGGGGAGAGCGGGCCCTTCTCCGGAGCCCCATGCTCCCTCCCTGTCGGCCCTCCTGCTGGGGGGAGTCCTCCGGCACCAGCCCTAGGGCAGCCTGCCTGCACCCCAAACTGCTCATTCCTGGCCCCACCCTAGAGCCTGAACCCCCAGTCAGAACTCTCCCCCCTCCCCCTTCATCCCAAGCCTCTGCCCCAGCCCTGAGCCCTCTCCTGAACTCCGCATCCCAACCCTCTCCTCCAGCCTTAAGCCCCTCCCACACCACAAACCCCTCATCCACACCTCCACCCCAGACCCCTGATGAAGGAAATGCTCTGTGCATTACCCCACGTAGCCACACGGTGTCACTGTTGCTCCTTGATGGAAATGCTCTGTGCATTACCCCGCGTGGCCACACAGTGTCACTGTTGCTCCTTAAGGAAATGCTCTGTGCATTACCCCGCGTGGCCACACAGTGTCACTGTTGCTCCTTAAGGAAATGCTCTGGCATTACCCGACATGGCCACCCAGTGTCAGTGTTACTCAATAAGGAAATGCTCTGTGCATTACCTCGCGTGGCCACCTAGTGTCACTGTTGGACCATGAAGGAAATGATCTCTGTATTACCTCGGGTGGCCACCAGTGTCACTGTTCCTCCTTAAAAACAACAAGGAGTCTGGTGGCACCTTAAAGACTAACAGATTTATTTGGGCATAAGCTTTCGTGGGTAAAAACCTCACTTCTTCAGATGCATAGAGTGAAAGTTCTAGGGTTACCATATTTTGAGCCTCCAAAAGGAGGACACTCCACCCGGCCCCGCCCCCAGCCCCGCCCCCAGCCCCAACTCCGCCCCTCCCCCAAAGTCCCCGCCCCAACTCCGCCCCCTCCCCTGCTTCCCACGAACATTTGATTCGCAGGAAGCCTGAAGCAGGTAAGGGGGTGTGTGGGGGGAGGAGGCGTGGCCCAGGGTGGCCCCCCCGGCGTTTCCAGCCTGGGTCGGCTCGGGCCCTGGGGTGCCGGCCCTGGGCCCGGCCCCCGGCCGAGCACCCCTGGCCCGCCCAGCACTGCTTGTCCCCGGCCCCCGGACCCCCGGCCGAGCACCCCCTGGCCCCGCCGGCCCCCGGGCCCCTGGCCGAACACCCCTGGCCTGCTCAGCACCCCCCAGCCCCGCCGGCCCGCTCAGCACCCCCCGGCCTGGCCTCTGGACCCCCGGTCGAGCACCCCCCGGCCCACTCAGCACCCCCAGCCCCGCCGGCCCCCCGGCCTGCTCAGCACCCCCCAGCCCGGCCCCCGGACCCCCGGCCGAGCACGCCCCCGGCTCCGCCGGCGCTCGGCACCGCCGGCCCCCCTGGCGCTCGGCCCCGCCGGCGCTCGGTGCCCCCTGTCCCCGGCACCCCCGGCGCTCGGCCCCACCGGCGCTCGGCGCCCCCAGTCCCCGGCCCCCCTGGTCCCCGGCCCTGCCGGCCCCCGGCCCCCCTGGTCCCTGGCCCCGCCGGCACTCGGCCCCACCGGCCCCTGGCGCTCGGTGCCCCCGGTCCCCGGCACCCCCGGCGCTCGGCCCCACTGGCGCTCGGTGCCCCCGGTCCCCGGCACCCCCGGCGCTCGCCCCGCCGGCCCCCCTGGTCCCCAGCACCGCCGGCGCTCAGCCCCGCCGGCGCTCGGTGCCCCCGGCGCTCGGCGCCCCCGGCCCAGCACCGCCGCCCGCATGTCCCGATTTTCCCGGAAATGTCCGGCTTTTTGGGATTTCCCCCCGGACGGGGATTTGGAGCCCAAAAAGCCGGACATGTCCGGGAAAATCCGGACGTATGGTAACCCTAAAGTTACAGATGCAGGCATTATATACTGACACATGGAGAGCAGGGAGTTACTTCGCAAGTGGAGAACCAGTGTTGACAGGGCCAATTCAATCAGGGTGGATGTAGTCCACTCCCAATAGCAGTGTCAATTCCAGGAGAGGAAAAGTTGCTTCTGTAATGAGCCAGCCACTCCAGTCCCTATTCAAGCCCAGATTAATGGTGTTAAATTTGCAAATGAATTTTAGTTCTGCTGTTTCTCTTTGAAGTCTGTTTCTGAAGTTTTTTTGTTCAGTGATAGTGACCTTTAAATCTGTACTAGAATGACCAGGGAGATTGAAGTGTTCACGTACTGGCTTATGTATGTTACTATTCCTGATGTCCGATTTGTGTCCATTTATTCTTTTGCGGAGGGACTGTCCGGTTTGGCCAATGTACATGGCAGAGGGGCATTGCTGGCACATGATGGCATATATAACATTAGTGGATGTGCGGGTGAATGAGCCCTTGATGGTGTGGCTGATGTGGTTGGGTCCTCTGATGATATCGCCAGAGTAGATACGGGGACAGAGTAGGCAACGAGGTTTGCTACAGGGATTGGTTCCTGGGTTGGTGTTTCTGTGGTGTGGTGTGTAGTTGCTGGTGAGTATTTGCTTCAGGTTGGGGGGTTGTCTGTAAGCGAGGACTGGCCTGCCTCCCAAGGTCTGTGAGAGTGACGGATCATTTTCCAGGATAGGTTGTAGATCGTGGATAATGTGCTGGAGAGGTTTTAGCTGGGGCCTGTATGTGATGGCCAGTGGTGTTCTGTTATTGTCCTTGTTGGGCCTATCCTGTAGTAGGTGATTTCTGGGTACCCGTCTTGCTCTGTCAATCTGTTTCCTCATTTCACCAGGTGGGTATTGTAGTTTTATGAATGCTTGATAAAGGTCTTGTAGGTGTTTGTCTCTGTCTGAGGAGTTGGAGCAAATTCGGGCTTGGCTGTAGACAATGGATCGTGTGATGTGTCTTGGATGGAAGCTGGAGGCATGTAAGTACATATAGCGGTCAGTAGGTTTCCGGTATAGGGTGGTGTTTATGTGACCATTACTTATTTGCACTGTAGTGTCCAGGAAGTGGATCTCTTGTGTGGACTGGTCCAGGCTGAGGTTGATGGTGGGGTGGAAATTGTTGAAGTCCAGGTGGAATTCTTCAAGAGCCTCCTTTCCGTGGGTCCATATGATGAAGATGTCATCAATGTAGCGCAAGTAGAGGAGGGGCACTAGGGGACGAGAGCTGAGGAAGCGTTGTTCTAAGTCAGCCATAAAAATGTTGGCATACTGTGGGGCCCATGCGGGTACCCATAGCAGTGCCACTGACTTGAAGGTATAAGTTGTCCCCAAATCTGAAGTGGTGGTGGGTGAGGACAAAGTCACAAAGCTCAGCCACCAGGCGTGCTGTGGCCTGATCAGGGATACTGTTCCTGACAGCTTGTAGTCCATCCTCATGTGGAATATTGGTGTAAAGTGCTTCTACATCCATGGTGGCCAGGATGGTGTTTTCAGGAAGAACACCAATGCATTGTAGTTTCCTCAGGAAGTTGGTGGTGTCTTGAAGATAGCTGGGAGTTCTGGTAGCGTAGGGTCTGAGGAGATAGTCCAAATAGCCAGATAATCCTGCTGTAAGAGTGCCAATGCCTGAGATGATGGGGCGTCCAGGGTTTCCGGATGTTGGGTAGCAGATAGAATACCTGTGGTCGGGGTTCTGGGGTTTTGGACCCAACCACATCAGCCACACCATCAAGGGCTCATTCACCCGCACATCCACTAATGTTATATATGCCATCATATGCCAGCAATGCCCCTCTGCCGTGTACATTGGCCAAACCGGTGTCCCTGTTGCTCCATGAAGGAAAATGCTCTGTGCCTTATTCCGCATGGCCACCTAGTGTCACTGTTGCTCCATGCAGGAGATGCTCTGTTCAATACCCGCATAGCCACACAGTGTCACTGTTGTTCGATGCAGAAAATGCTCTGTGCATTACCTCACGTGGCCACACAGTGTCACTGTTGTTCGATGCAGAAAATGCTCTGTGCATTACCTTCGGTGGCCACACAGTGTCATTGTTGCTCCTTGAGGAAATGCTCTCTGCATTACCCCACGTGGCCACAGAGTGTCACTGTTGCTCCATGTACAAAATGCTCGTGCATTACCCTGCGTGGCCACACAGTGTCACTGTTGCTCCATGCAGAAAATGCTCTGTGCATTACCTCGCGTGGCCACACGGTGTCACTGTTGCTCCTTAAGGAAACGCTCACTGCATTACCCCGCGTGTCCACACAGTGCCACTGTTGTTCGATGCAGAAAATGCTCTGTGCGTTACCTCACGTGGCCACACAGTGTCACTGTTGTTTGATGCAGAAAATGCTCTGTGCATTACCTTCGGTGGCCACACAGTGTCACTGTTGCTCCTTGAGGAAATGCTCTCTGCATTACCCCACGTGGCCACAGAGTGTCACTGTTGCTCCATGTACAAAATGCTCTCTGCATTACCCTGCGTGGCCACACAGTGTCACTGTTGCTCCATGAAGGAAATGCTCTGTGCATTACCCCGCCTGGCCACACGGTGTCACTGTTGCACCATGAAGGAAATGCTCTGTGCATTACCCCGCCTGGCCACACGGTGTCACTGTTGCACCACGAAGGAAATGCTCTGTGCAGTACCTCACATGGCCACACAGTGTCACTGTTGTTCGATGCAGAAAATGCTCTGTGCGTTACCTCGCGTGGCCACACGGTGTCACTGTTGCTCCTTAAGGAAACGCTCACTGCATTACCCCGCGTGTCCACACAGTGCCACTGTTGTTGGATGCAGAAAATGCTCTGTGCATTCCCTCACGTGGCCACACAGTGTCACTGTTGTTCGATGCAGAAAATGCTCTGTGCATTACCTTCGGTGGCCACACAGTGTCCCTGTTGCTCCTTAAGGAAATGCCCATGCATTACCGAACGTGGCCACACAGTGTCTTTGTTGCTCCATGAAGGAAATCCCCTGTGCAGTACCTCACATGGCCACACAGTGTCACTGTTGTTCGATGCAGAAAATGCTCTGTGCATTACCTTGCATGGCCACACGGTGTCACTGTTGCTCCATGAAGGAAGTGCTCTGTGCATTACCTTCGGTGGCCACACAGTGTCACTGTTGCTCCTTGAGGAAATGCTCTGTGCATTACCCCACGTGGCCACACAGTGTCACTGTTGCTCCTTAAGGAAATGCTCTCTGCATTACCCCGCGTGTCCACACAGTGTCACTGTTGCTCCATGAAGGAAATGCTCTGTGCATTACCCCACGTGGCCACACAGTGTCACTGTTGTTCCTTAAGGAAATGCTCTGTGGATTACCTTCGGTGGCCACAAAGTGTCACTGTTGCTCCATGCAGTCGATGCATGCGGGCAGTGGACCCCATGCGTCCCCCGGCTCCTTCCTTGCTGCGCTCAGGCTTTGCGGCTCTTGGGAGTGTGAGCTGCCACCATTGCTGCCACTCCAAGAGCAGGCTCCGGGCTCCGCGCCCCGGCAGTGGCTCACATGCCCGGGAGCCGCAGACCCCGAGCACAGCGAGGGGGGAGCTGGGGGGCGCACGGGGGCCTCTGCCCGCATGCATCTGTCCGCAACCTTGGCAGGAGGGGCAAGGGGCATGGCTGCTCCCCGCTAGCGGCGCTGCTGCCTTTGCAGGGCTGCTGCCCCCCGCGCCGCACCGGCTCCTCCATGGTGGGGGATCGCTGCCCCCGCAAGCCGATGTTCTGGCTCTCTGGTGTCTCCGGAAGGCGGTTCCTCCCTGCCAAGCCAGGGCACCACTTTTTGGCACCCCCTAGGGCCATCCTTAGGATTTATGGGTCCCTATGCATTATTATTAAACTGGTGCCCCTATGCCTGATGGCAGCCTGAGCTTTCAGCCCGGCGGGGGCGGAGGGACAAAGCAGAAAGAATAACAAGATGCCCGTCCCGCCTCACGGTGGCTTAGAGTCACAGTTCCCCACAGAGATCCCTGTATCCTCTCCCTCACATGGAATGGACATGCAGAAGATACCTAATTAAAAGCACTAAACTTGGAAATAAAAAATGTTAGTCACAGCTTTTGGATATGGCCTGAAGTTTGTCAGACATTTATTTGCAAAAACTTTGTAGTAAGGGTGAGTAAGCTGTCTTTCTGAATACAACATTAAATATTATGGAATACATGATGCAGCTCTTCTCTGTTTTACATTTTCTTAATCAGTATTTCTAAGCTGATTTTATATTTCAAATGTACTCTTAAACCTTCATAAAGTTATCATTCCAGATTAAAATATTGTCTGTTTCAGTGAGTTAAATATGTAGTAAATTTATCAGTTACAGAGGTTTAGTGTGTTCATAACAATGTTCATTGCTTTTAGAAAAAGAGAACACTAATTTATTGTGTGTGATCTCCATAACAATACACGTTTATGAAATTTCACCAACTTTAAAAAATATGTTTCCAAAGATTGTAGGCATAACAAAGGATTTTATATCTTACTAAAGTACTGATTTTGCTTAAAACTAGTTCATCAAAAGATAGTCAGAAGTAAAGAAGGGGAAACTCTTTGTCCAGCTATCTGGAAGCAAAGGGCTGTTGTCCGTTTAAGGGCTCTCTTCAATGGGGGTTGGGGGAGAGGGGGCGAAGGGAGAAATGGATGAGCAGAAAGGACTGGAAGACTTTGGAAGTAAGTTTTTTTACTATAGTAATTAAAATCTGTATTTTAGATAAGGGAGGTCTTTTGAAGGATTTATTTAAACAATCATATGTCTGAAGATCCAAGCATTTAAGGCTAAAGATGATTGTGCATCTAAAAATCTATGCAAGGATTTTTTAGAGATGTGATTTTATAATCTTCACCAACTCACTAATGAAATATTTTTAAAGCAAATTTTAAACTAAGATCCTGTAGACTGACATGTTCTGAGTAAATATGACCGTCGTGCACAACTGTTTTTGTCAGTACATTCAGAAACTGACAGTATATACCTGGTTTCAGAAGAAGTGGGTTGTAGTCCATGATAGCTTATGCTCTAATAAATTTGTTAGTCTCTAAGGCCTTGGCTACACTGGCAATTCACAGCACTGCACTTGCTGCGCTCAGGGGTGTGAAAAAACACCCCCCCCTGAGCGCAGCGAGTGCAGCGCTGTAAAGCGCCAGAGTAATCAGCGCCTGCAACGCTGCACGCTCACTCGCAGCACTGCAAGCTATTCCCCTCGGAGAGGTGGAGTACTTGCAGTGCTGCGAGAGAGCTCTCGCAGCGCTGGCGGCGCGACTACACTCGCGGCAGCGCTGTGAATCCGCGAGTGTAGCCAAGGCCTAAGGTGCCACAAGTAGTCATGTTCTTTTTGAGTATATACCTGGGGATTGGCAAATGCCTGTTAAGTGGCTTCATTACCCCTTGAATGGCTCTTTAACAATTTCAGTGTTGTGCTAATAGGTCTGGCAGGCTGGAGGCTTTTTCTCTTTTAACTACTAGTCCGAAGAAGTGGGCTGTAGTCCACAAAAGCTTATGCTCTAATAAATTTGTTAGTCTCTAAGTACTCCCGTTCTTTTAACTACTAGATCCCCTTCCCAGGAAGACTCCAAGCCTGCAGGAAGGGTCAGAACAGGGATAGGAAATCCAGAAGGGTGGACACTAAGACCCAGTGGGAGCCCCTAATCACTTGGCGCCCTAGGTGACCGGCTAGTTCGCCTAGTAGTTGCATCGGCCCTGCATACGACTAAGCCACTGATGCCTACTGAACTTATCCATAGAGCAGCCCCATGGACTCTCTCCTCTCCTCTCATTGTGCCGTCTCCCTTCATAGGACAAGGGAAGGTGTGGTAGGTGTGCGTCCCCACAGGCTAGGTCTCGGGAGCCATGAAGAAGTAGAAGGGGACGAAAATCATGCAGGGCAGTAGGTGCGAGAGTGGAGCGGTGACTGTCGGTGTTAACTCGGTCTCTGTTCATTGACGGGGGCAGATGTAGATAGGATGGAAGAGGGAGGCAGGGATGACGGCAAGAGTTCTGTGTAATGACGGCTTTTGCAGCTGCTCTTACAGAGGAATTGTTGTTCAGGAGCCCTAGGCAGAGGAGAAGCTGGCAGAAGTGGATCTGAGCAGCTTGGACATCCTTCTAAGCAGATATGAACAGTCCTCAGCTTTCTGCCTCCCTCATAACTACACTTCACGACTTTTAGCGGCACGGTTGAAGCCTAAGATAAATGCATGGTAGTAGCTGAGTACACACGGCTGCTTCCCTTTAGGTGAGGCTTGGTTTCTCATAAAAGTTTTCCTCCTTGTTCTGGGTGTGGGAGGAGAATTTCCCTATTTTGGGATTAGCTGTGGGATTACGACCAGGGGAAGAGACAATAGTCTCCTCTGCACAGTGACTCTCTTGGGTGCAGGTGCAACGGGCTGCTCAACATTAGAATGTAAGAATGGCAATACTGGGTCAGACCAAAGGTCCATCTAGCCCAGTATCTTGTCTTCCGACTGGCTAATACCAGGTGCTTCAGAGGGAATGAATAGAACAGATAATCGTGAAGTGATCCATCCTGTGTCGCCCATTCCCAGCTTCTGGCAAACAGAGGATAAGGACACCATCCCTGCCCATTCTGACTAATAGCCATCGATGGACCTATTCTCCATGAATTGACCTAGTCCTTTTTTGAACCCTATTATAGTCCTGACTTTCACAGCATTCTCTGGCCAGCAATTCCAGAGGTTGAGAGTGCGTTGTGTGCTTTTTAATTGTATCTATAAAGGTGTAATGGGACAGGGAGAAGAAGAACATACACCGATGATAACTTTTGTTTTTCCCTCTTGTGTTCTGCTTAGTAGGATGGAGAAAGAAGTCAAGGGTAAGAGCCCACCCCCGTTGTGAGATGGAAGGCACACAAGAGCCATGAGACAGTGAGCATTGTTGATGCCAGGCTATGGCGATGCCATCTAGCTGGAAACGGAGCAGCCGTCACTGTCAGTGAGCTAAGTGTCTGGTTTGGTGAGGAGTCTGGTCACGCCCCACATGGCTCCAGGCAGGGATGCGCCGTTACCTTGGTCTATGTTTGTAAGAAAAGGTTCCCATCTAGCTGTGGCTATGAGGGAGACAAGGTCCCCCGTTATCAGGGACTGCTCATTTTGTCTGGCCAGGAGCGGTGTGTTCATCGCAGCGAAAGGTTGCATCTAGGAGGATGACTCTAGCTGGTGAGTTTCTTGCCTTCCTTCTATGTTTCTCTCTCTCTTCTCTAGTGTGTTGTCTGACCCACTTTCTCGGTCTGTCCTTGTCTCTACTTGTTCGGTCTCCTTTCATTGAACACAGGCAGGCATGCTAGGTGTGCATCCCCACTGGCTAGGTCTCGGAAGCCATGTAGAAGTGGGAGGAGATAAAAATCATGCGGGGCAGCGCGCGCGAGAGTGGAGCATCACTGTCAGTGTTGACGCAGTCTCTGTTCATCGAGTGGGGTTGATGTAGACGGGATGGGAGAGGGAGTCAGGGATGAAGGCAAGATTTTTCCCATCAATTGAGTTTTGTGGAGTGATGGCTCCAGCTTGGCTTATTTGTGACGCTTGCAGAGGAACAGTCGAGCAGCAGCCGAAGGAAAAGCTGGCAGAGGTGGACCTGAGCAGCCTGGACATCCTTGTAAGCAGAGATTAACAGTCCTCCGCTTTCTGCCTTCCGCATAACTGACTGTGAGTAAGCCGTCAGTGCTTGGAATTCCTCATCTGTGCTCGCTCTAATTTTCTTCACAGGCCATGAGCTTCCTCACTGGGCACGGGGCTCTGTGGGATTGAGGCGGGGGAGGGGCCAGAGTCTGCTCTGCAGAGTGACTATGTCGGGTGCCGTTGCAAGGGGTGCTTTTTGGTTGTAATGCTAAAGGTGTAACGGGAAGAGCGTTGAGGGCAGATATGCTCAGTCCTCAAGTCTCTTCCTTCTCTATCACTGGGTGAGCTTCCCTGGTCATGCCACTCTAGGTATCCTCTCTGAAGCGGGCCATATTCAGTAGCGGACGTGAGCAGGGGTCTGAGAGTAGCCCTCGGCCTGTGTCTCCAGTCACCAAGTTGCACCACACACGTTATGTGGAGGGTCCAGGGCTCTGCACAGCACTCCGGGCTGACCTGCTCCAGGCTGGGCTCCTGGGTCCTAACCCTCGTGATTACTGCTCCCCGAGGGCTCTGCTGGCCCTGGAGCCCGACCCCAACCCGAGCGGCTCTTAAGGTCTGTGAGCGGTCGAAGGGCGACCGGGAACTGAGGAGCAACCACAGCCCCAGCACCCCACACAGCACAAGGACAAGGGTGGGGAGCGCTGCGGCTGCCTGCATCATTGCGCCACCTAGCGCAGCAGTCGCCCTACCCTGCCTGGCTCTGGCTTCTGGCCTCTGGGCTGTTGAAGGGCTGGAGTCTCTGAGGGGAGGAGGCAGAACTTGCACTTCAGTGAGGGGTGAGGCCTCGTGGTGGTGGGGGGATGCAGCTGCCACAGTTTTCTGTCTACCCCACCTCAGCTCTCCCAGTGAGGAAGGGGCTGGTGCTGCCCCTGCTGCCCACAGGCTGTCACTGCTCCTCCAGGACAGATGCATGCTGCGCATTTCCCCAACTGGCCACCGGGTGTCACCGCTGCTCCAGGAGAAACACAGTCTGTATGTTACCCTGCCTGCCCACCCAATGGCATTGATGGTCCAAGGCAGACAGCCCAGACATTACCCCGGCTGGCCACCGAGTATCAGTGCAGCGCTGTGGGGGGGAAATGATTTCTGCCTTTCCCTGAGTGGCCACGTAGTGTCTGTGTTGCTCCACGAGGGAAATGCTTTGTGATTTGCCGCGAGTGGCCACCAAGTGTCACTGCTGCTGCATGGGGGACATGGTCTGTGCATTGCCGTGATTGGCCACTGGGTGTCACTGTTGCTCCAGGGCAATTACATTCTGAGAAATACGCCAGGTGGCCTCTAAGATACATGTGTGGTAAAGGCTGAGTACAGACGTCTGCTTCCCTTTAGGTGGGGTTCGGTTTGTAATAAAAGTTTTCCTCCTTGTTCTGGGTGCAGAGGGAGAATTTCCCTATATTGGGAGCAGCTGATCTTCCTGGACAGGGAGGAGCATGTTCACCTGAGCAGAGGCCTGGAACCGGAAAGGTGAGTACAGGTGCTGAGTTTTTCCTTCCTATGTGTCTCTCTCTGAGCTCTCATATGTTGGCCAACATACTCTCTCTCTCCCCTTGTCCTGTCTCCTTGCATAGAACGTGGGCAATGGTGCATGCTCACAGGCTTGGTCTGGGGCGTCTGCAACCCACTGGGGCATTGGGAGGGGGAAGAGAAGCATGATGGTACGAGATCCTCCATTGGTAGTGGTGGGGGTGACTGTGGGAGTTGACTGTCACTGTTCATCAAGTGGGGCTGATGTACAGTGGATGGGAGAGGGAGGGCAGTATCTTGTACACCAATAGACCTTTGGGCAGTGATGGCTCCTGCTTGGGTTATATGCTGTGCTTGCAGAGGAATCGCCCAGGAGCCCCAGCCAGAGGAGAAACTGGAAGAAGTGAACCTGAGCAGCCTGGACATCCTTGTAAGCAGAGATGAACAGTCCACCGCTTTCTGCCTTCTCCATGACTGTCTGTGAGTGAACAATTATGGCACTCTATTCCTCATCCGTACCACTCTAGTTTTCTTCCACCATTCTCCTGCTGCTCTCTGGCCCTGCTGTATCACGGCACGCAGTGTCACTGTTGCTCCTTAAGGAAATGCTCTGTGCATTACCCCAGGTGTCCACCCAGTGTCACTGTTGCTTTATTTGGGAAATGCTCTGTGCAACTATACAGAGTGTCCACCTGGTGTCAATATTGCTCCATGAAGGAAATGCTCCGTGATTACCCGGGGTGGCCACGCAGTCTCATTTTTGCTTCATGAGAGAAATGTTGTGTGCAATTACACTGAGTGGCCACCGGGCGTCACTGCTGTTCCACAGGGGAAAAGCTCTGTCCATTTCCCCAATTGGCCATCTAGTGTCTCTGTTGCTCCATGAAAGAAATGCTCTGTGCAGTCGTCCAGCTGGCCGCCCAATAACACTGCTGCTTCTTAAGGGATTGCTCTGAGGGTACTGCAGGTGACAACACAGTGGTACTGTTGATCAATGAGGGAAATTCTTTGTGCATTACCCCTTGTGGCCACCTAGTCAGTCTTGCTCCCTGAAATGCTTTGTGAATTACCTGGATTAGCCACCCAGTGTCACTGTTGCTCCCTTTGGAACTACTTTGTGCATTACCTCGAGTGGCCACCAGGTGCCACTCCTGCTCCCTGAAATGTTTTCTTCATTACCTGGATTAGCCAACAGGTGTCACTGTTGCTCCAGTAGGGTAAGGCTTTGTGCATTACCCAAAGTGGCCACATGGTGTCATTGTTACTTCATGTGGGAAATGCTCTGTGCAATTACACCGTGTGGCCACCTGGTGTCACTGTTACTGCCTAAGGGAAATGCTTTGTGCATTCCCCTAGCGGGCCACCTGGTGTCACTGTTGCTCCACGAGAGAAATGATCACTCAGTTTCTGTTCATCCAGTGGGGCTGATATACCCTGTTTCCCCGAAAATAAGACAGTGTCTTATATTAATTTTTGCTCCCAAAGATGCGCTAGGTCTTATTTTCAGGGGATGTCTTATTTTTCAATGAAGAAGAATACGGTACACATCGGTGGATGCCTTATTATCGGGGAGGTCTTATTATCGGGGGGATGCCTTATATTACAACAAGAGGCAAAACTGTAAGTAGGCCTTATTTTCGGAGGATGTCTTATTTTCGGGGAAACAGGGTAGATGGGATGGGAGTGGGAGGCAGGGATGAGGGCAAGATTTCACACACTAATAGAGATTTGTGTAGTGATGGCTCATGCTTGGCTTTTGCAGCTGCGCTTGCAGAGGAATTGGCCAGGAGCCCCAGCCACAGGTGAAGCTGGCACAAGTGTACCTGAGCAACCTGGACATCCTTCTAAGCAGATATGAACAGTCCTCAGGTTTCCGCCTCCCAAATAATTGGCTCTGAGTAAGAGGTCAGTGCTTTGAATTCCTCATGTGTGCTCCCTCTAGTTTCTTCACAGGCCGTGTGCTTCCTCGTTGGGTAGGGGCTCTGTGGTATCAAGGCTGCGGAAGGGCCAGAGTCTACTCTGCAGAGTGACTATGTCGGGTGCCGTTAAGGGGGCCAATGCAGAGAGGAGAAAAGGGAAAGCGACCTGAACCCTGATTACAGGGTAGTCACCCTTTCTTTAATATAATACACCTCCTTTACACAATGAGGGTGGGGGAGTCCTGAATGTGAAAAGATCTGGAAATGAACAGGTAAGGGAGGGATCCTGCTGAGTGTCCCCTTTCCAATCAATCCTCCATCCCTCAGCGACACCCTTCCCGACTTACCTCCTACCCCACCAAGAAAATGACAACTTTGTGCCCCTTACCTTTACCAAAAAAGACCCCTCTGACTTGTGACGCGGTCCTGTTAGTAGGGTTAGGTGCACCCACGTGCCGGCTCTGAATACCACCGCATCTACCAACAACATCTCAACATGAACACATTTCAGAAAGGACCGCCACCTCAATCTCTTCAAAAGTAGCCCGAGGAATCTCCTCTCTTTATCACCAAAAAGACACAAGGCCAGGAATTCGGACACAAGTAACGGAGCTGTCCGAATCCCTACAGTTGACGCTCGTCAGTCCGACAGCGTTCTTTCTTGTGCACAAGAAAACAAAGGGTGAAAGTTGTGGTTGGTTGAGCGGTGTAAATTGGGCAGGGCAAAAGGACTTGAGGAAGGATTACACGGAAGTGAGGGTCCGAAAGGAGCCCCCCACCTCCCCTGTTCATTTCCAGACTTTGTGACGTTTGCTTGGTTGGGCCATTTCTTGGCTTTTTTGAGAAACGGGGCGAATTTTCCACGGCCTCCGCCATCCCCTTACAGCCGCCCCTTCGCCACACCATGTTCCATCTGACCGGGATAGGTCCCCAGTAAGATTTCACTTCATATCTCAAAAAAGCCAAGTAGAAATCATTCTGTGGGAATTTACTGTGACTAAGAGGAACAGAAGTTCAACCCTTCTCAAGTGGTGGAGGGTCGGGGGGAGTCGCTAAGCCACAGGCACAGAAAGGCTCCCCTAGCTTAAGCGTGAGAGGTATAAGACCTTACACCCTGGTTACAGGGCAGTCATTTTGCCGGGCGTGTCAAAGTGACCTGTGGCTTAATTTGCATGGCAAAGGAGACCGAAACCCTCCTTACAGGGTGGTCCTTAAGCCAAAAGCCTTCCAATGGACCAGAGCGAAAAGCGCTGTAAAGGAGAGACCTCCGTTCCCTCAGAAGTGGGTGGTCTCGTTGCCCAGCGAGTGCCAACGGCCCAAGAGGAGTTAGAAAGGGGAAACCTGCACCCTTCTGACAGGGAGGGGTCAACGGCACGGGGCATTTTAAAGGCTAGGTCCTAAGGAGCTCAAACCCACAGGGACCTCAACCCGTTTTAAAGGGGGCTCGCTCCGCCTCAGCTATGGAAGGGACCCATAAAGCATTTTGGTTTGTAAGGAATGGACCTTGATCCTTGTTTACAGGGAAGTCCTTTTACCGGGCACCTGAAGGGGGATTAAGCCTGTGAGGAAAAGTGTCGAACCCGATCCCTCGGTAGAGGGGTGCTGTGTGTGCGGTGTGTGCAGCCGTTGGCCGTGGCTTTTTCTTCCCTTTTCCTGCAGTTTCTTTGGTGCTTGTGTCGTCTTGTCCATTTTGTCCTTTGAGTTGCTAGAAAGAGAGAGGTGAAGCGGGTTAGCTGTGGCTCAGTAGAGAGCACGTGTACAAGGTAGATTCAGATGACATTGGCAAGGTACTCGGCCCTGCCGGAAATTACCCTAATTCCTTCTTTTCGGCACCGATCTCTTTCAGAACGGAGGAGAGCTTGCGGCAGAAGGCGGGTCCAGGTGGATGCAGAGGACGCGGGCTTTGACTTGGCTGAGTGCGTGAGTGAGGAGGGCACGGGACAGCTAGTAGGACAAACCCTGAACCCTCTCAAGAGGCTGGTTTCTAGAACTACCTTCCAAATGGCAGTGTTACCTTGTGAAAGACAGGGAAAGACCCACACCCTAGTTAGAGGGCGCTCACTTTGGACCTTGGCGTGAAGAGGGCCAATGTAGGGAGGAGAAAAGGGAAAGCGACCTGAACCCTGATTACAGGGCAGTCACCCTTTTTTTAGTAAAATATACCTCCTTTACACTGTTGGGGTGGGGGAGTCCTGAATGTGAAAAGATCTGGAAATGAACAGGTAAGGGAGGGATCCTGCTGAGTGTCCCCTTTCCAATCAATCCTCCGTCCCTCAGCGACACCCTTCCCGACTTACCTCCTACCCCACCAAGAAAATGACAACTTTGTGCCCCCTACCTTTACCAGAAAAGACCCCTTTTACTTGTGACGCGGTCCTGTTAGTAGGGTTAGGTGCACCCACGTGCCGGCTCTGAATACCACCGCATCTACCAAGAACATCTCAACATGAACACATTTCAGAAAGGACCGCCACCTCAATCTCTTGAAAAGTAGCCCGAGGAATCTCCTCTCTTTATCACCAAAGAGACACAAGGCCTGGAATTCAGACACAAGTAACGGAGCTGTCCGAATCCCTACAGTTGACGCTCGTCAGTCCGACAGCGTTCTTTCTTGTGCACAAGAAAACAAAGGGTGAAAGTTGTGGTTGGTTGAGCGGTGTAAATTGGGCAGGGCAAAAGGACTTGAGGAAGGATTACACGGAAGTGAGGGTCCGAAAGGAGCCCCCCACCTCCCCTGTTCATTTCCAGACTTTGTGACGTTTGCTTGGTTGGGCCATTTCTTGGCTTTTTTGAGAAACGGGGCGAATTTTCCACGGCCTCCGCCATCCCCTTACAGCCGCCCCTTCGCCACACCATGTTCCATCTGACCGGGATAGGTCCCCAGTAAGATTTCACTTCATATCTCAAAAAAGCCAAGTAGAAATCATTCTGTGGGAATTTACTGTGACTAAGAGGAACAGAAGTTCAACCCTTCTCAAGTGGTGGAGGGTCGGGGGGAGTCGCTAAGCCACAGGCACAGAAAGGCTCCCCTAGCTTAAGCGTGAGAGGTATAAGACCTTACACCCTGGTTACAGGGCAGTCATTTTGCCGGGCGTGTCAAAGTGACCTGTGGCTTAATTTGCATGGCAAAGGAGACCGAAACCCTCCTTACAGGGTGGTCCTTAAGCCAAAAGCCTTCCAATGGACCAGAGCGAAAAGCGCTGTAAAGGAGAGACCTCCGTTCCCTCAGAAGTGGGTGGTCTCGTTGCCCAGCGAGTGCCAACGGCCCAAGAGGAGTTAGAAAGGGGAAACCTGCACCCTTCTGACAGGGAGGAGTCAACGGCACGGGGCATTTTAAAGGCTAGGTCCTAAGGAGCTCAAACCCACAGGGACCTCAACCCGTTTTAAAGGGGGCTCGCTCCGCCTCAGCTATGGAAGGGACCCATAAAGCATTTTGGTTTGTAAGGAATGGACCTTGATCCTTGTTTACAGGGAAGTCCTTTTACCGGGCACCTGAAGGGGGATTAAGCCTGTGAGGAAAAGTGTCGAACCCGATCCCTCGGTAGAGGGGTGCTGTGTGTGCGGTGTGTGCAGCCGTTGGCCGTGGCTTTTTCTTCCCTTTTCCTGCAGTTTCTTTGGTGCTTGTGTCGTCTTGTCCATTTTGTCCTTTGAGTTGCTAGAAAGAGAGAGGTGAAGCGCGTTAACTGTGGCTCAGTAGAGAGCACGTGTACAAGGTAGATTCAGATGACATTGGCAAGGTACTCGGCCCTGCCGGAAATTACCCTAATTCCTACTTTTCGGCACCGATCTCTTTCAGAGCGCAGGAGAGCTTGCGGCAGAAGGCGGGTCCAGGTGGATGCAGAGGACGCGGGCTTTGACTTGGCTGAGTGCGTGAGTGAGGAGGGCACGGGACAGCTAGTAGGGCAAATCCTGAACCCTCTCAAGAGGCTGGTTTCTAGAACTATCTTCCAAATGGCAGTGTTACCTTGTGAAAGGCAGGGAAAGACCCACACCCTAGTTAGAGGGAGCTCACTTTGGACCTTGGCGTGAAGAGGGCCGATGCAGAGAGGAGAAAAGGGAAAGCGACCTGAACCCTGATTACAGGGCAGTCACCCTTTCTTTAATATAATACACCTCCTTTACACAATGAGGGTCGGGGAGTCCTGAATGTGAAAAGATCTGGAAATGAACAGGTAAGGGAGGGATCCTGCTGAGTGTCCCCTTTCCAATCAATCCTCCGTCCCTCAGCGACACCCTTCCCGACTAACCTCCTACCCCACCAAGAAAATGACAACTTTGTGCCCCCTACCTTTACCAGAAAAGACCCCTTTTACTTGTGACGCGGTCCTGTTAGTAGGGTTAGGTGCACCCACGTGCCGGCTCTGAATACCACCGCATCTACCAACAACATCTCAACATGAACACATTTCAGAAAGGACCGCCACCTCAATCTCTTGAAAAGTAGCCCGAGGAATCTCCTCTCTTTATCACCAAAGAGACACAAGGCCTGGAATTCGGACACAAGTAACGGAGCTGTCCGAATCCCTACAGTTGACGCTCGTCAGTCCGACAGCGTTCTTTCTTGTGCACAAGAAAACAAAGGGTGAAAGTTGTGGTTGGTTGAGCGGTGTAAATTGGGCAGGGCAAAAGGACTTGAGGAAGGATTACACGGAAGTGAGGGTCCGAAAGGAGCCCCCCACCTCCCCTGTTCATTTCCAGACTTTGTGACGTTTGCTTGGTTGGGCCATTTCTTGGCTTTTTTGAGAAACGGGGCGAATTTTCCACGGCCTCCGCCATCCCCTTACAGCCGCCCCTTCGCCACACCATGTTCCATCTGACCGGGATAGGTCCCCAGTAAGATTTCACTTCATATCTCAAAAAAGCCAAGTAGAAATCATTCTGTGGGAATTTACTGTGACTAAGAGGAACAGAAGTTCAACCCTTCTCAAGTGGTGGAGGGTCGGGGGGAGTCGCTAAGCCACAGGCACAGAAAGGCTCCCCTAGCTTAAGCGTGAGAGGTATAAGACCTTACACCCTGGTTACAGGGCAGTCATTTTGCCGGGCGTGTCAAAGTGACCTGTGGCTTAATTTGCATGGCAAAGGAGACCGAAACCCTCCTTACAGGGTGGTCCTTAAGCCAGGGGCCTTCCAATGGGCCAGAGCGAAAAGCGCTGTAAAGGAGAGACCTCCGTTCCCTCAGAAGTGGGTGGTCTCGTTGCCCAGCGAGTGCCAACGGCCCAAGAGGAGTTAGAAAGGGGAAACCTGCACCCTTCTGACAGGGAGGGGTCAACGGCCCGGGGCATTTTAAAGGCTAGGTCCTAAGGAGCTCAAACCCTCAGAGACCTCAACCCGTTTGAAAGGGGGCTCGCTCCTCCTCAGCTATGGAAGGGACCCATAAAGCATTGTGGTTGGCAAGGAATGGACCTTGATCCTTGTTTACAGGGAGGTCCTTTTACCGGGCACCTGAAGGGGGATTAAGCCTGTGAGGAGAAGTGTCGAACCCGATCCCTCGGTAGAGGGGTGCGGTGTGTGTGGTGTGTGCAGCCGTTGGCCGTGGCTTTTTCTTCCCTTTTCCTGCAGTTTCTTTGGTGCTTGTGTCATCTTGTTCATTTTGTCCTTTGAGTTGCTAGAAAGAGAGAGGTGAAGCGGGTTAGCTGTGGCTCAGTAGAGAGCACGTGTACAAGGTAGATTCAGATGACATTGGCAAGGTACTCGGCCCTGCCGGAAATTACCCTAATTCCTTCTTTTCGGCACCGATCTCTTTCAGAACGGAGGAGAGCTTGCGGCAGAAGGCGGGTCCAGGTGGATGCAGAGGACGCGGGCTTTGACTTGGCTGAGTGCGTGAGTGAGGAGGGCACGGGACAGCTAGTAGGACAAACCCTGAACCCTCTCAAGAGGCTGGTTTCTAGAACTATCTTCCAAATGGCAGTGTTACCTTGTGAAAGGCAGGGAAAGACCCACACCCTAGTTAGAGGGAGCTCACTTTGGACCTTGGCGTGAAGAGGGCCGATGCAGAGAGGAGAAAAGGGAAAGCGACCTGAACCCTGATTACAGGGCAGTCACCCTTTCTTTAATATAATACACCTCCTTTACACAATGAGGGTCGGGGAGTCCTGAATGTGAAAAGATCTGGAAATGAACAGGTAAGGGAGGGATCCTGCTGAGTGTCCCCTTTCCAATCAATCCTCCGTCCCTCAGCGACACCCTTCCCGACTTACCTCCTACCCCACCAAGAAAATGACAACTTTGTGCCCCCTGCCTTTACCAAAAAAGACCCCTCTGACTTGTGAC
>NC_088794.1:0-16695 GCF_011386835.1 Chrysemys picta bellii
AGCCTCACCTTACATTCCATACGCTGACAACCCAGTTACCACCTGACATAGCCGTAGTATCCAACCAGCCTCCTAGCGCCAGGCTGTGTACAAACACTTAGCGAGAGGCACGGATAGGTGGAGTTACTTGCCTAAGGTCCCATATCAGGTTAGTGGTAGCGGAGGAGAACCCAGATTGCTTGACTCACAGTCTGGGTTCTCCTCCTGGATCTACCATTAACCCGCATATGCTTCTTACAGGCATTGCAGTGCGGGTGGGTCTTAAGGAAGGTTTTGAAGGAGCAGAAAGTAGCAGCTGGAATCGGGCTGAATATTTTTCATCAACATTTTCATTTTCGCCAAAATTTGCCCAGCTCTGTAATGTGGTTGAAAATCAGCCAAAAAAAAAAAAGAATAATAATAATTCCAGCCAGTGGTAGCAGAAACTTTTCAGGCTGGCGTTGTTGGCAGAGTGGAAGGAGTGATGCATTAGTAACCTGACTGTTACGCTTACATTTATTTTTTTGGGATGGGCGGTATTTTTTTCACTGACTAGGTGTTTTCTCCCCTTTTTACAGTCTGTGGTTTGAGCTGATTAATGCCCTTTGCGCTGCTCTTAATTATATTTTGATGTCAGATTTTGTTACATTTTCACTAGTATATCTGGAAGCAGTGAAACCATATTGAAATCCCTATTTTCTTTTTAGAGATTTTGACTGAATTATTATAGTCCAGAAACTCAAATGAGATTGCCACTCTGCCTGCAGCATCTGGCGCAATTAATTATTGCCAGACACATTCATCGGGAAGGGCCCATTTCCTTCAAAATGGTTGTAAAGGTGTTTCGGGGGAAAGAGCATATAGTGGTAGTAGTTGTCACCACTTGACCTCCCTGTTGCATAATTGGTTTTATTACTAAGGGTGTCGCCGGATGTGACTGCACAGAGTTTTACTGCCATAACTGGGTTTCATTATTAAACCGAGCATTCTCTTCTTTAACACCTTAACATCCTTTTCAACATTTTCACAACCCCCAACTGTTTAATTCCCTCTCAACTCAGCAGGGTTTATTTGTCCAAAAGCCTTTTTTAACTTTTAAGGGTTTTTTTTAACGATTTATTTTTGAAAGTGACATTTTTTTTCGGGGCGCTAAGCTTATTGTTTGTTTTTTGCACTCGTTTTTTAACTTCGTACACTTTGCCGCAAAACTGTATTCTCTAAATATAGTCCTGGAAGGGCAGCTGCTTTTTACTTTGGATTTATGTAAATAGATAATAGACATTGTTTTCCTCCTGCCCTTTCCAGAATTTTTGAACATTTCAGTGGCTTTCAGAAGACCTCTGCTGTGCTCTGCCACGCATTCTTTTTTTCCTCTCCGGTACCACTCTCTGGAGTTCCTTTTTTCACCCAATCCTAGTTTCCCTGTAATACTTCTGGGGAGTCCCTTAGATTTAACCTCCTTTTCCAGTGTGGTGCGAACTTTGTTTAAATCCTTAAACCCTTCCAATGCCATTTCCTTTAACCCTGGGTCGCGACCCTTACTCTAAGGGGTGTATACGTTACCTGATCCAGACGAGCGGATCTGTGTCATGGCACCACTTTGTTGGGTTTTCCCTGAGACCTCTTCCCCTTGATTCCCCAAGAACTCAGTTTGACTCCAGTCTTGTCACTCTGGTTCCTTTATTTGGCATACGGCCCAGCTAGGCTGAGTTGTTCAGACTCAAGCGTAGGGGGTGTGTATAGGGAGTACCACACATCCAAAGTTACATAGCAAATCTCTTCCTTTATATATAATTACACGTTATATGGCATTTACTGTATGTTGAATCACACATTTTGGGATTGGCACGGTCACTTTCCAGAAACCAATCCCTGTACAGTGTGCACTGTCCATGCACAACTTACTCTGTACCCCATCTTATGTTCCAGGCTTAGCTTATCCATTATCTTGCCCATTATAAATGGTTTCCTGGGTGTCCCCCTTATCTTAGCTAGTCCAGATGTTCTGTTTCCAGCCTGCTGATTCATTTACCTCCCTAGTCCTGTCTCCCAAGAAATAAGTCTTCCCCCATGTTTTATTACTTATGTCAAGTGGGACACACAACTCTCTCGTAGATCCATCCTCTGAAAGCCCCTTTCCTTCCCTCCAGGGGACATTGTAAAGGCCAAAAGTATAATTGGGTTAAAAAAAGAATTAAAGAAGTTCCTGGAGGATAGGTCCATCAATGGCTATTAGCCAAGATGATCAGGGATGCAACCCCACGTTCTGGATGTCCCTAAACGTCCAACTGCCAGAAGCTGAGACTGGACAACAGGGAATGGATCACTCAATAATTGCCCTGTTCTGTTCATTCCTGGCACTGGCCACTGTCAGAGGCAAGACACTGGGCTAGATAGACCATTGGTCTGGCCCACTATGGCTGTTCATATGAAGTAGGAGATTCAAGATCCACTGAAATAAGGGCTTTCAAGATGAAGCGAGCAAACATTTAGTTGAAATGGTTCCATGCAAAGAAGAGCAGGACATCCGATTGGGTTTTTATCCTGTACCCCGCAACCAGCTAATGATTTCTCCCCGTAAACTTTTCCAAGACCTGAAGAATCACAGAACTGGAAGGGACCTCGAGAGGTCATCTAGTCCATCCCCTGCACTCGTGGCAGGACTAATTATCTAGACCATTCCTGACAGGTGTTTGTCTAACCTGCTCTTAAAAATCTCCAATGATGGAGATTCCACAGCCTCACTAGGCAATTTGCTTAACCACCCTGACAGTTAAGAAGTTTTTCCTAATATCCAACCTAAACTGCCGTTTCTGCAATTTAAGCCCATTGCTTCAGTCTTCTCTTTTCCAGATTAAACAAACCCAATTTTTCCAATCTTCCGTCATAGGTCATGTTTTCTAGACCTTTCATAATTTTTGTTCCTCTTCTCTGGACTCTTTCCAATTTGTCCACATCCTCCCTGAAATGTGGTGCTCAGAACTGGACACAATACTCCAGTTGAGGCCTAATCAGAGTGGAATAATTACTTCTCGTGTCTTGCTTACAACACTTATGCTAATACATCCCAGAATGATGTTTGCTTTTTTTGCAACAGTGTTACACTGTTGACTCAGCTTGTGATCCACTATGACGCCCAGATCCCTTTCCGCAGTACTCCTTCCTAGGCAGCTCTACGCTGACACTGTGTCGACCTAATGACATTGACCATGACTCTACACCACTCGGGGAGGTGACATTACTAAATCGGTGTAGGGAGGCACTTTACATCAACGGGAGCCGAATTTAAGTGAAGACACTTCCACAGCTCGGTGGACGCAAGGCAGCTTACGGTGACCTACCCCTGTAGTGTAGACCAGGCCTCACTTTGACTGAGGCATTAGAAAGGGGATTGCAACAATAGGCCTGACAAGTGTATAGATACAACTCCTTAGCAGGTGACTAAGCCGTTGACAACCCAAGATATCAGTTTACCCTCTGACAGAACAATTGCTGCATTCATGAGAGACATGGGCAGGTATTCAACTCCGCCCCCAGGCAGGACCCTGAATAATAGGGACAATTATCCTTTCCTTTGTTGGGAGAGCTGCAGAAGCCAGTGTCTGGCCCGGGCAGGAAGCTCAGGTGCACCAGCCCTGTTGTCACTACAGAGCCTTGTTGTCCTTTCAGAGAGGTGTAGCTGGGAACTCGTTAGCTTGTGGGATTGGTCGTGAATTGCAGCTCCTCCCAGCTCTAGGGCAGCAGTTCAAACCCAGCCTGTGTTGGGAGTTGGCTGATGGTTGTTACCATCTGATGCCTTACTCAGCCAGCTATGAAATAAACTTGGCCTTGGTCTAGGCCACAACAACCACCCCAAGAAGTCAGGGGCTAACTTGGTCCTCTTTCCCCCAGTGGGGAGATTGGTGGTTCCTCTAGGGTGTGGCTGGGGCACATGAGTATGTCATCAGTCCATGCTTGCTTAGTAATATAATAATATATGGAGATATACCTATCTCACAGAGCTGGAAGGGACCTCGAAAGGTCATTGAGTCCAGCCCCCTGCCTTCACTAGCAGGACCAAATACTGATTTTTGCCCCCAATCCCTAAGTGGCCCCCCTCAAGGATTGAACTCACAACCCTGGGTTTAGGGGGGTAATGCTCAAACCACTGAGTGTGGCTCTCTCCCTCTAGCGGCTGGACCACAGAGAATTCTGACATTGCCTCTGGCTTTGAGCTAAGAGACTTCCCCCTCTGGGGACGCTCATCCTGAGCTGAGAGCTCTGCCCAGCTGAGCTTCCTGTAAGGGCCACCACTTATCACGTGATACCCCGAGCGTGTGAGCAGCAGCAGGGCTTGAGCCTGTGGCCTCTGTGTCAAGCTGTCCTGCAGTGTCTTAAGAGCTCGAGTACCAACCTCAGTCTGTTATGAGCCAGGCACAAACTCCAAATTGGTTCTATACACAGAGCCAGTGTTACCTCTAATTTTTCCCACCCATGTGCGGAATGAATTTTGTTACGTGCACCAATATGGAGGTGATGTGTGACACATCATCTTCATATAGGTGCACATAACAAAATTCATCTGGTGGGGGTGGGGCCGAGGGGTTTGGAGTGTAGGAGGGGGCTACAGGCTGGGGCAGAGGGTTGGGATGCTGGGGCGTGAGGGCTGTGGGTTGGGGGTGCGGGCTCTGAGGTGGGGCCAGGGATGAGGGGCTCAGGGCTGGGGCAGAGGGTTGGGTGCAGGAGATGGAGGCTCCATCTGGGGGTGTGGACTCTGGGGTGGGACCGGGGATGAGGGGTTTTGGGTGCAGAAGGGTGCTCCGGGGCTACGGCGCGGAGAGAGAACTCCCCCCCAGCTCTCTCTCCCCACTGCAGCACCTGGGCTGTGGGGAGAGGTGCCTCTCCCCGCCGCAGCTCCGGGGCTGGGGCCGTGGGATAGGTGTCCCCCGCGGCCGCGGCAGGTCTGAGCCGGGACTGGGTTTGGGCTGCCCCTCTCCCAGCCACGGCAGGTCCGGGGCCGAGTTGGTTCTGGGGTTACAGGTGGATGGTGTAAGGATTGTTGCTCTACTGCTACCTCTATTGTGGGCAGCAAACGTCCATCTACAGAAGGGGCCGTTTGACCCCTTTCACCAGCGCGAGTCTTTTAAAAATGGCTCACGGGTATAACTGTAGAGGTATGATTATACCAGTAAGTTTCCCCATATAGACAAGCCCTTAGAGATGGCATGCTTCCGATGAGATGTTAAACCAAGGTCTCTTCTGCCCATCTCTGAAAGCTGGCCAGGGAGAAGTGACCTTTTACATGGAGCTTTTCAAAAGAGATTAGGGGTTAGCTGGTACTGTGGCAAATGCTCCCTCCCTGCAGGGTCGGTGCAAGCCAGCACCCGCAGGAAGCAATAATATTGCTACCAAACTAGAATAGGAACCCCTGGGCCAGGGCTTCTCCAGCTTCTTCATTATGCAGATGGTGTGAAACTTCCTGGAGTGGATCATCTCCCCTGGCAACCCCCTACTGCTCCCCTCCTGCTTCGCTCCTTCATCTCTTGAGTGCCGTAGGCCGCCAAGGGGGCTCAGCTGAGCCCATCTGACCGGCACTGCTGCAGGGCAGTTCCTTGGCAGGGTGGGACACGTGCTTCTAAAGGCAGCTGAGTCGAGACAAACAAAGGACGTTGACCCTGGTTTAAGCTCCGTGACGGCAATGTGGAGAAGGTCTGTTGCTACCATAGTGCTCCTGGGTGCCATGCCCTGTCTCTGACCTGCGGCAAGTGCCTCTTTGTGCCTGGGTCTCGCTTTGTAAAAGAGATGTGATGTGTCACCTCAGCAAACAGGCGGGGCAGGGGCATTCACTAGTATAATTAGTGACACTTGCTGTGGATGGGTCTGTCTCCCTGTGAGTGCATTGATCAGAGAGGACCTTAAGCATAAGAGCGGCTTGGGGGCCCTGCACATGCTTACAACTTATGGGCCAGCTCGGTTCCCTTCCTTGGCAATGGGACCAGAGTCAGGGGCAAACTGAGGCCTAATCTCCTGCTCCAGCAATGGGGCTGCTGTTTGCAGCTGGAACCTCCTGGCCAAATGCAAAATCCAGATCCAGGGTTTGCCTGCCCCTGTTTCTAACAGGACTGACCTGTCGCTGCTTATTAGGGGCTTGTTACGTTAATAATAGACATTGCTGCTGTATTTGTAAATGGACTTTAATATGCTGTAATTCGTCTCATTGGTTAATGCATTATGAGGCCCTGTGAATTCCTGTAGTGCCTCCTTGGGCCAGCCCCGCCAGGTGATCTGTAATAAAATACCATCATTAAATACTTATGGGATCCAGTGAAATGGATTATTTGGCAAGAGTATGTCTTTAGCCAGCCTTTAAGTGGGAGCTGACCAGCTGTTGCAAGGCCAGGGCATGGTTAGCCCAAGCTGTGTTTATTGTCTCTGGTCTGCGTGTAAGGGATGAGCTGAAATGTTAGCCAGCCTGGGAGAAGGACAGATTCCCATTGATGCTGGTGGATGCACGTTGGACGCATGGTGCAGATGGTGCTGAGCTCTGGGGCAGGGGAAGCAGAGGGAACAAGTCCTCAGGAGCCCTGGCTGCATGACATCCTCCCCTTTCTCTACTGTCTGCGTCCCACCTCTGCCTGGGCTCGGCAGTTCCTTCCTTTGTCCGGTCACTGATCGAATGCAGGTGCTGAGCCCCCTCTGTCGGTCGTCCCTCGGCTCTTGTGACCCCTGAGTGCTGGGACATGGGGTACCAGTGATGCGAGGGAAGGAGAGAGGGCGTTGCCATGTGATGACTAATAACCACACCACGATGTTCTGCTACACCAGGGGTGGGCAAACTTTTTGGCCCGAGGGCCACATCGGGGTTACAAAATGATAAGGAGGGCTGGGTAGGGAAGGCTGTGCCTCCCCAAACAGCCTGGCCCCCGCCCCCTATCCACCCCCTCCCACTTCCCACCCCCTGACTGCCCCCCTCAGAACTCTCCACCCATCCAACCCCCCCTGCTCCTTGTCCCCTGACCGCCCCCTCCCGGGACCCCTGCCCCCTATCCAACCCCCCTGCTTCCAGTCCCCTGACTGCCCCGCCCCCTATCCACACTCCCGCCCCCTGACAGGCCCCCTGGGACCCCACACCTATCCAACCCCCCCTGTTTCCCGTCCCCTGACTCCTATCCCCACCCCCACCCCGTGAGACTCTACACGGCACCACAGTCCGCTCTATGGGGGTATGAGTTGTGCAGCACTCGCACGTCGCACTCTAGCCAGCCCGTGTAGACCCCGCTGGTGGGAACTAAAGGTACCTAATGCACATTGATGCCGTCCTGAAACAGGCCTGCTGGAGGGTGCAGGGTCTGCTCCCGGCTAGTAGCCTTGTGGACACTGGCCACCGTGGTGAAAGGACTGGAGTGGAGAGACAAAGCTGGTGAGCAGCAGAGGGGAGGGCACCCTGCACCCTCCTGTGGGGCACAGCCGTGGGCCCAGGCTGGGGAGCTCTGCAAGCTTTGGGCCTCATACTCCTATGGGCAGTGGATTTGCCCTGCGCAGGGTTGTGCCTATATGGCACTGTCTAGTCCGTGGGGTTCTTCTTTATGTAATGTATTGGAGGAGCCGCATACAGAACATATACACCTCGAGTGCCATACCAGAGGCTTCACCTGTCGCGTCCTTACCCTGCCCAGTTAAGCCATTCCTTGCCACTCAGATGCTCTTTTCTGCATGCAGCTTCACTGGACCAGGCGCATTCTGCGGCTGCGCCCTTAGCAGTCCTGCCCCGAATCCCAGGTGAAAGGTGTTAGTCTGTACAAAGGAACGTCAGTGACCTAATCACAGCCTGGGATCTAATGCTCCTAATCCCTCCAGCGGCAGCGTGGCAGCTGGCATTTATGATGGGCAAGAGTGGAATTCCAGCCCCATGGCGCTGGACACCCACATGCGCTCTGGGACGTGCTGACTGCCATGCTGTGAATCCCAGAAGTGGGTCCCAGAGGTGGGACTGTTGGAGAGCAATTGCAGCCCCAGTCCATCTGTGTTTCTGATTGTTTCAGGAAGTCCTCAGATATGAGGGGGTGGTACTTCCTGGCCAGTCAGTCAAAAGTGTTAGTGTCACCGTGAGATAAACCCCTCTCCCAGACCACACCCTCTGATCCACCTTTTCCACTCCAGATCCAAAAAACCCAGATATCAGGTCTTGTCAAATGGCACCTGGACACACAAGCCGGAACGCGAACTGGCCGGGTGGCAACCCTAATCCTCCATGAATTTATCTAGTTCTTTTTTGAACCCTGTTATAGTTTTGGCCTTCACAACATCCTCTGGCAAGGAGTTCCACAGGTTGACTGTGCGCTTGTGAAGAGACTGTGCAGTGTGAAGATTGATCCCATTGATAGATTGTCAGCTCTTCATGGCAGGGATTGTCTTTTGTGTTGTGTTTGTGCAGCACCTGGCACAATGGGACCTAGTCCATGACTGGGGTGCCTAAATCGTATGGTAATATAAATAACAAACACATATACAGCACCTGGCACAATGGACTGTGGCCGTTAGGTCCTACTGAAATCCAAATAAATAATAACAACAACAGATTTGAATTGCACTGGGCATAGGGCCAGAAACCTATGCCCTAGGGAACCAGTGGTGTCAAGAACCTAGCTCTGGGTCTGTTACTGTCCGTGTCCTTAGCTGCTCTTGTCAACACAAAGCTGAACCGGGGGTGTTTTGGTGGCACTCCCTCTGGAGCTGCCTGTATTGTTAACAGTTTGCAGGTGAAATACAGTCCAGAGCCGAACTTGCCGTGACCTACAGTCTGGTAGGTTTGTTTCCTGTCACAGCTCCGTGTTTGATGTGGCTCTCGGGAGGTCAGTGAGAATGTTTGCATTCCCATGAGTCACCCTGTGGCTCGAGCAATACAGAATAGGTGTGTTTTCCCCACAGAGAAGTAAGCAGAGGTGTGGATCATTTATCCTGTTACCTCTGCATGGGGCAGAGAAAATTAAAGCTCTCCAAGTGTTTCAGGCTTTTATCTACACATGACCAGGAGGAGGAACAGGAGCAGGCCGTGATGTCAGAGAATGCCAATGTGTAGGAGTATCTGCGGGCACCTGAGGATTTGTTTTTGCAAGACCTTTTAACTCATGATTGTTTACCTCCTCATCAAATGTCACTCAGATTTGGTCTGATTTCCCCCTGGCCAACTATGAATCTTCCAGCCTGCACTGCTTGGAATGCAGGAGCTGGAGGTCCTTTGTGTCAATACTGAGCCAGTGGGGCTAGGGGGCGCTCTGCTGCTGGACCACCTGCCGGAGGAGCCGTAAAACTGAGATCCCAATCAGGGGTCGTTGCTGAAGATCCCACACCACTTTTTGCCAGAATTGGGGGGTTACCCCCACTCTCCTGGCTAAATTTCTAGGTAGGAGATGAATCAAGGGTGGGCAAAGCAGAAGATGAGGTAGAGAACAAGGGAGGGAGGAAACAGGTGGGACCAGAGAACGAGGAACAAAGATGGAGGGAGAGAGACTCGCAAGGAAGAGGAACAGATAGAATGACCCACAGGGCAGGGGAAAGGGTGATTTGTGATGAAGACAGAATGATAAAATGGAGCAAGAAAACAGAATGGGCAGAGCTGGGGGACGTCGCTTGTAGGTGTTTCTTCTTGAGAGAAGGTGGCTTGTGCTGCAGGTAGGGTTGCCAAGCCTCCAGGATTGGCTTGATGTCTCCATGAATTCAAGATTAATCTTTAATTAAGGATTATGTCATGTTATGAAACCTTCAGGAATACGTCCAACCTAAATTGGCAACCCACGAGGAGGACGTACCTTTCCCCCTGCCAAGGGTTAGACGCAGAGGCAGTAGGGCCAACACCCCATGTTAAAAAATCATGTCATGTCCCCCCAAATCATGAGGTTAATAAATCAATAAATGATTTGCTCTCTGGTTTTTGAGCCTTTGGAGTTCACATTTTCAAATATTTACCCACAGCCATAAAATCTAGAGCGACTCACTTGAAAGAAAGGAAGAAGAAAGCTGAGATTCTCCTTCAAAATGCCCGGCTGAGTTTTCGAAAGGAAAGGCTGAACTTGCTCCACTGTGAGCCAACAGGCACCACTTGGAACTCCAGCCATTGATCAGACTACAGCAGGCCCCCCGGCTTTGCCCCCTGCCCCCGAAAGTCAGCGTTAGGGCTGCTGACTTTCTAATCACACAAAACCGAACACCCCTGCCCTAACCCTTCTCCAAGGCACGTTCCATTGCCACCCCATCACCGAGGCCCTGCCCCGCCCCGTCTCCGAGGCCCCACCCCCTCTCACTCCATTCCCCCCGCCCTCTGTCGCTCGCTCTCCCCCACCCTCACTCCACTCCTTCATTTTCACCGGGCTGGGGCAGGTGGTTGGGGAGTGGGAGGGGGTGAGGGCTTCGGCTGGGGGTGTGGGCTCTGGGGTGGGGCCAGGGATGAGAGGTTCGGAGTGTGGGAGGGGTCTGGGCTGAGGCAGAGGGTTGGGGTGTGGGAGGGGACATGGGCTTTGGGGTGGGGGTGCAGGTTCTGGACTGGGGCCAGAAATGAGGGGTTCCGGGTTTGGGAGGTGGATCCAGGCTGGGGCAGAGGGTTGGGGTGCGGGAGGAGGTTAGGGCTCCAGCTGGGGGTGTGGGCTCTGGGGTGGGGCTGGGGATGACGGGTGGGGGAAGGGGTTCAGTGCTGGGGCAGGCAGTTGGAATGCGGTGGGGGGAGGTGAGGGCTCCGGCCTGGGGTGCGGGCTCTGGGGTGGGGCTGGGGATGAGGGGCTTGGGGTGCAGGGGAGGCTCAGGGATGGGGTAGGGTGTTGGGGGGGTGCAGACTCTGGGAGGGAATCATAGAGTCATAGAATATCAGGGTTGGAAGAGACCTCAGGAGGTCATCTAGTCCAACCCCCTGCTCAAAGCAGGACCAATCCCCAAGCTTGGGTGCAGGAGGGGGCTCAGAGCTGGGTCAGGGGGTTGGGGTGCAGGAGGGGTTTTGGAGTGCGGGCTCCGGGTGGTGTTTACCTCAGCCGGTTCCAGGGAAAGGGCGACATGTCCCTTGGCTCCTAGGCGGAGGCGCAGTCAGGCAGCTCTGCACGCTGTCTCCACCCAGGCAATGGGAGATGCGGAGCCAGCGCTTGGGGTGGGGGCTGTGCATGGGGCTGCGGCCGTCCCTCCATCTAGGAGCCGAGGGATATGTCGCTGCTTGCGGGGAGATGCGCGGAGCCAGGTAGGGAGCCTGCCAGCCCCACGCCAACCGGACTTTTGACAGCCCAGTCAGCAGTGCTGACCGGAGCCGCCAGGGTCCCTTTTCGAGCGGGTGTTCCGGTCGAAAACCGGACACCTGGCAACCCTAGCCAGGATGCTTGCAGCCAGCAAGATTCCTCTACTATTAAAGGTGCAGTGCCCAGAAAAGAGAAGGCCGACATCTCAGTCACATGGCTACACGCGGCCTAGTGCACAGTGAGGAAAGTTGGCCCCACACACTTGGAAATCAGCAGCAGCTTTATTATGCAACAAACAACACAATGCCGTGTTAACTCTGGCCCGTACTTCTGTGACGCTTGGAAAGGCTCCTATGAGAGGGGAAAAAAACACAAAAAAAGCAATGATCTTCAGCTATATATTGATCTTCCAAACTCTCTGTTTCTAGCCATCCAGCTTGCATCTAAACACTCGACACTCATATTAAAACGACCATCGTTTCCACCTGAAAGGACCACGTTTCCTGCCCCTCTAGGGTTACAGGGGTGTACCCAGGCCCGGCACAACCCATTAGGCAACATAGGCGGTTGCCTTGGGCGCTAACATTTGGGGGGCGGCGACCGCGGCGGCCGGATCTTCGGCTGCCCCCGTTGTCGTTGGTATTTCGGGGGCGGGACCTTCTGCCGCCTGTCGGGGGCGGCATTTCGGGGGCGGGACCTTCCGCCACCTAGGGCAGCAAAAAAGCTGGCGGCGCTCCTGGGTGTACCTTGAGCTGTAGTGCACGGCCTGTGTGTGTGCTTACCTCGCTAGTCCTGGAACAGCTCCTCGGGAAACAGCACCTCAGCCCTTCTGGCCTGGAATAGGAAGAGGAAGGATTAATCATTCAAACACATAACAGCCCATGTCACCGTGGGGCTGAAGGGCTCCTGCTACTCAGACTGCATCAATGGGCCCAGAGACCGGACATAATCTGATTCGCTGCAAAGGAACCTAAGAGGAGAAAAACGTAGGGGAGGCAGGTATCAGGGGGTAGCCGTGTTAGTCTGTATCTACAAAAACAACAAGGAGTCTGGTGGCACCTTAAAGACTAACAGATTTATTTGGGCATAAGCTTTCGTGAGTAAAAACCTGAGTTGCATCCGAAGAAGTGAGGTTTTTACTCACGAAAGCTTATGCCCAAATAAATCTGTTAGTCTTTAAGGTGCCACCAGACTCCTTGTTGTTTTTGTAGGGGAGGCAGAGCATCAGCGCCACCATGTGGTGAGTGGCTTACATGACTAGTTTCTGCCTTACTTTTTTGGAAGAACAATACAAAGTCCTAACTAAGGGGGAACTGTTTCCTTGCAGTGAGCCCAGGACGAATTCCCACCAGAGGGGCTGCTGCTGGGCTAGGGTGTTAACTTGGACCCTGCCTTCCTTTGCAATCCCCAAGCCTCTTCAAGCGCAGTCAATTAGGACTCCAGGAACAGAGGTGGTTGCTTTGGGTAGGTCTACATTTGGGGCTATTTTGACCCTGCTAGCATGGGTGTAACAGCAGTGTAGATGGTGAGGCCTGGCTAAGGCAAGTACAAACACAGACTATCAGGGTTGGAAGGGACCTCAGAAAGGGACACTTGAACCCTATGGCTACGCACCCTACATGCCCATGCAGGGCCTCTCGTGTCTACGCTGCTATATTTAGTAGGGTAGAGTCCTGCCCCTTCCCCGCTGCCAGAGCCTTTCCCCACAGCAGTGAAAGATTCCAGTGGGGAAAGGCTCTGGTGGGGGGGGGGGCAGTGCGGAATGGCACTGGCAGCTCCCTGAGCTGAGCCTGGCTGCCCTCCCTACCACAGCCTTTCATGTGTAGCTACACGCACCCTACGTGCGGACGTAAATGTAGACGAGGCGTTTGTGTAATAAAGGACAGCGCAGGATGGAAGAGGGACAGGGTCAGGATTTAAGGATCATGGAAGCTTTTTTTTTTGTTGGCTGCTGTATGGAGATGGCTGCTGTGTTCGTAAAGGGACCCCTGTACTACAGAAATAGCTCAGGGTCTGGGACAGGGTGTCACATTTTTCCTTGTCCTTCTGCACCTCAAAACTTTTTTTTTAAAAGGCTACTAGTCAAATCCTGCAGTTGGGAACCCAGTGTGCAGTGCACACAGCCTAGCTACACACCAGGGGTTATTGTAATCAGCGACTGCCCCAAGCCACATCATTCAGCTCTGGCTCCGGATCCAGATCTCAGCGTCCCCAAGTCCACCAGTGCTGGGTTTGGGGTTTCCAGTCTGAGCCCATCTCTCACTGCCATGATCATTTCAAAGCCTCAGCCAACACACTCCAGTGTCCTGAGTCACTGATGCTGCAGGGCTAAAGATCCTTAGCTGGTGGGAATTTGCAGAGCTCCATTGCCGTCCATAGCGCTAAGCCAATTTGCACCATCCGAGGAGCTGGTTCTTGGAGCCTGGTACTGACTAGTGAAGGACTAGCTATAGCCATTAGCAGACTGAATCAAAACTTGAGTTCCATCCAGTCTAGGACCCCATCTCTGACAGCAGCCAGCACCCGATGGTTCAGAGGAAGCTGTCAGAATCTCAGAGAAGCAGCTGTGGAAGAATCTGTCTCCCAGATGGGCTTTCTACAGATCTCTAATAGGCCTCTGTCCTTATTCTCCCCCAAAGTGGAGTGACGTTACCACAGGAAGGAACAAAGGTACCTGTTCTAAATAGAGTTCAGCCTGAGAATTAGTCTGAATCCAATATGCTGACAGGCTGAAAAACATGAAGGGCCCAGCCGGCTCTGTAGTGCTCTGCGCTTTCCCAGCCAGCCAGGTCCTTCCTGAAGCCGTTGTTCAGAAAATAGGGATCTCCTCAGAGTCGCCCTGGGCTCATGTGTGCATGGTGGCTGGGGTGGGAGACTCAGTGGGGACAAGAGCCAGAGTCAGTCCAGAGCGACTGTAGGAGAACTACGCTGCGAGCTGGACTGTTCCCGTGCCAGGCAAACCTGCTTTCATGGTTAGCGTGGTCTTGCCTCCAGCTTTCCTGTCTTACTTTTAAGCAATTGTCCTGGCTTCCTGAGAATGTGAATAACTCCCATAGGCTCGCTGATCACCGTGACCACACTCCCCCGGAGCCTTCTCCTTGCCGTCAGCTCCCTCACTCCCTGCCCATAACTCTCCTCCCACAGTCCAGGGACCAGTTATTTTGCACTTTGCTGTATTTTGTCTACAGTCTCCTCTGTAAATGTGTGTGTGTGTGTGGGAGGGTGGGGGTAGGGGTGAGGGTGGGGGTGGGGGAGGGGTGAGAATTGCCATATGAAAGGTGGCGAGGAGAGAGCTTGTCTCTAACTCTACAGAGCTTTGATCTCCTTGCTGTGATTCACACCCTTACTGCTGCGTAATAGAGGTGAAGGAGGCATGGCCCAGTCTAGTGGCACTAGCCCATTTCAGTCATGAGGACAGAGGTTGCTGTGCTCTGGGTTTATCCTGCCAGCCTGGGGCTGGCCAATCACTGTACTGTTATGTAATAAGGGTCCCCTGTGGAACGCATAATAAGCTAGTCAGGGTCAAAGGTTATTTGGTCCGTCCTCAGCCATGAATTTTAGCAGGCGGATGCTGCTCCTCCCTCTTTTCTCCTCTTTGTGGAATTTGGCGGTGCCCAGCAGTTCGTGTGTTGGGGGATCAACAAGGAAAAAAGAAGTTTAGCAACAGCAGAGAAAGGGGAACCCTGGATTAGCTTTATTCCAGCTCAATCATCACACTATTAATGACGGAAATGGTCTCTGCTCTGTCCTTTGTAGGGCTCAAAGAACACATTCTCTTCTCCATGGGCCTGGGCCAAAGCCCATTAAAGACAACAGAGAGACTGACTTCCGTGAGCTTTGTTTGGATCAGGCCACTATGAACAAAGAGGGGTTGGACTCATTCCTGCGTCTCTAGGCTTAGCCTATAACCATCTCACTGTCCACTATTTCCTTTGACTGACGGGCTGGTCTCACCCTCACTCAGATCCCGGACTAAGGAACTGGATCTGGGGAGTTTGTACCCAATATCCCCCACCTCCTCCCTCTTTACATCTGAGGGTCTCTCTGATGAGTCCTTGCTGAGGACTGTCAAGTCATATTGCCCTGGCCTGATCTTCTTTGACTAACCACCAGGAAATACGGGCTTCCAGGGCTCCATCTGTGTCTTTGCATTAACCAAGTGTATCTTCCTGCTTCATTTAACTACCAGGCTCCTCTGATCAGCGAAGCAGCAGAAAAGCTTCCTGACTCAGGATACAGAGTAACTCTGCTGCTCAGTGCAGCATCTGCCAACCTGCCAGCCTTGAGGCCCAGCCTGTGATATGGTTCTGCAGATCCTAGGCTCAGTGCAGATCCTGGCAGCTGCGTGGGAATGTGCCTGAAAGCCGCTTTTGTGCACCACCCCCACCAACTTGGAGGCCATCTGGTCACTGGGCCAGCCCCCAGCATAAAGCAGAGAAGCCTCGGGGATGCCGCAGCCATGCCCCCTCTCCCTTGGGAACACCTCCCTCTCCTGAGGCTGGGAGGAGGGTGGTGTTGGAGCCATTGCAACAGGCCGATGGCGCCCATTACAGAAGAGGATGATCACACAGTGGATGACCAAAGCACACAGTACAAATTAGACCCCATTGGTGCCATGACAGGGCCTCTGTGTCCCCATTGCCATCTCCTTGACCCACACCCTGGGACCTCTGCTTCCTCACTGCACTAACCTAAGGATATTACTTACGTTCACGTACCAAGTCCAGGCCTTCTGATCTGGGTCTGTCTGCCGGCGTGCTGGACAGTGCGCCCTAGGGAATCAACACAACGGCTCTCCTGTCAATGCTTACATTCTCCAGGGCGAACTTTCAGAGGTTCAGCCTCTCAACAAAGAGAGCAGTTTTCAAGACGTCTCATGGGAAATCAAATGCAGTCACAATCTGGGAAATTACCGAGGGACTGATGGCCAAATGCTGCACTATTTCCACTGTTCCAGAGGGATTTCCTCAGAAGTATCTGGATGATTATGGTTTCAACACAATCCCTGCCTTTTACATAAACCCCAGGCCACCCCACTTACAGGTCAAGAAATGAGGATGCAAGGTGCCCCAGACATACATATGGGGCACTGCCAGTTGTGAGAATATGGGACTGAGCAACGCTCTGCAATCTCAGTTCAACAAGTCAACAAAACTTACCTCAGCAAAGAAGGCAACTGAGGTGAGCGTGTGCTTCTTCCTGCCCCACTTGGGCCTTGGGCCTGAAATCCTTCCCTCTCTCATGTGGGGCTCTGCAACATAAATACCCATGAGTAACAGGGACAGCAAGCTCTACAGAGCAAATCTGTACGGCAGATGGTAGAAAGAATAGCTTATACTATCTATCTATCTATCTATCTATCTATCATTACATGTTAATTCACTTACAGCATCTAGGCCTCCCCATTGTAGCTGAATGGTTCACAGTCAGAAGCTGGGATGTATCTGTTGAGGGGCTGGATTGTAGGATGAGAGTCCATGCATAGGCTCAGGCCAATGTCTTCCTATGTCACTGTCCAAAGTCT
>NC_088794.1:17195-43856 GCF_011386835.1 Chrysemys picta bellii
CTGCGGGTCGGACACTTGCTCTGGCGGTGGCCACACGCTCTCAGGCTCTAGGTGGCAGGACCCTTCTTCCCAGCGTTGCCCCCGCCCGGTCGGGGTTATGATCCCCCCTCCAAGTCTGGCCTGCAAGGCCTCTTGGCTGAGGCGTCTCCCTGTGCTGGGCCCACTGCCCAGGGTCCCCCTCACTCTCCCCAGCTGCTCACCACACCCAGCTCCGGACGGCTCCAGCCCCGGCTCCAGCTCCACTCGGCCTCAGCCCGGCTGCTGCTGCTGCTGCTGCTCTGCCTCCAGCTCCCTGGGCTGCTTCTCTGGCCCCTCTGGCTCTGGTTGCTGCAGCTCTGTCCCCAGGGCAGCTCTGCTCTCTCTGGGCTGTGCTCTGGCTTTGGGGCTGCAGCTCTGCTCCCAGCAGCTCAGCTCGAGCCCCTGCTCTCTCCTTAGCTCGGCCCCACCCTGTCTGACCCAGGCAATTCCAGTTCACCCGGAGGACGGGACCCCCCCCGGCCTCCTGACTCCCTGATTAGCTGCCCGCCCTGTCAATCAGGCTGATCTGGAGCATTGGCCTCTCCCCATTGTCCCTGGGGATTGTCAGTCTCAGGCTCCTGATTTGCCATCGACCCCTCCCCTTTTAGTGCTGGGAGCAGCCAACCAACCCCCCCCACTGAATGTTAGTAAGGGGGCAACAGTCCCCTTACACAGGGGACAGGGCCCAGTTTGGGCCTCATTGGGCGCCGGGAGAACCCCAGGGTTTCTCCTGCCAGCGCTGGCTCAGAGGACCCGTGCGGTGGGATGAGCCGGGGGGTGGAGGGGGCACTGCCCGTACTGAGGTTCTGCAGCACCCGGTCCCTCTCCAGCTGGGTGTCGCGGATCTTGTTCTGCAGCAGGATTAGCTTCTCCTCGGACTGGTGCTTGAGGGTCTGCAGGCGCTGCTGGCTGTTCTCCAGCTCCTCAATCAGCTTCTGCTCGATCTCGATCTCGCAGGTCAGGTCGGCCAGATCAGCCTGGAAATTCACCACTAGAGGTGGGGGGAGAGTCAGTCAGCCAGGCAGCCCCGGGGAGGTCAGGAGGAGAGAGCCAGGCAGCCCTGCACCGGCCCGGAGAGGGGAGGGGCAGTGCCTGGCTCACGGGTCCCCTATGGACTCTGGCATTGCAGAGGAAAGGAGGCAGATGAGGCAGGACTCAGAGGGGATGGCATCTCGCTCCTGCGGTCTTAGCCTTGCCTGGGTACCCGAAGGCGAATGCGGGGGGCTGAGGAGGAAGGGACAGAGCTTGGCAGCCAGGCCTGTGCCACTGAGCACCAGCTGAGCCGGACCACCTTAGCACCCTGACTGGCACCTCGTGCACCTCCAGCCAAGACCTGCCCAGCTCACCCTACAGGCCCACTGCAGCCGCCTACCGCCTCCCCAAAAGGGGCACAGCCCTGAGTCACTGCAGATATCCCCGGCCCCAGCCTAAGCACAGAACTGGGCGCCGTGCCCTCCGAGTTACCCTTCTCCTCCGCATCGGAGTCCGAGTCCACCAGGCTCTCCTCGCTGCCCGAATCCTCGTCCTCATCCTCACAGCCACTCTCCTCCCGCTCCTCCTCCTCCTGGGAAACAAGCGCAGGGTTAGGGCAGAGATCAGGAGCCTTTGGCCCCTCTCCTATCGTCGCAGGGGCTCAGGCCTCTCCCCATCCGCCACCCCCAGATGTGGGTGAATTAAAGCGATTGCCTCGGAAACCAGTGCCGGAGAGAGGACGTTTGACCCGGGGCCAGGGGCAGGGCTGATCCCTGTGTGCAAAGGGAGTGGGCCATGTCTGGGGAGCTCCCCCCAGCCTCCCCGCTGAGATGGCAGCTGAAAATGAAGGACCTGATGAGAACCTCCGGGACGGCTGGGGCAGAGGGGACACGGTTCACGGGACAAAGCCCAGCTGCATGGAAAGGCCTGTGGCTAGTTGCCCTGCCCCACCTATTGCCAGGGTGTCAGATGGCACAGGGCACTGCCAGGGGGCAGAGGGGACTGTCTTACCCGCCATCCTCGGCCATGCCCTGCCCCCACTCTCCACACCTAGGCGGGGCCAAACAGCAGCAGACTGGCTGCCCTATGGGGGGGTGGTCATGGACCCTGACCCTGCCCCCCGGATCCTCTGCGACTCCCACAGGCAGGCTGGGCTTTGCCCCACCTCCCAGGGTGCGGCAGGACACAGCTGCCCCAAGTGCCGGCGAGGCACAGAGAAGGCCGCTGGCATTCTGGCTAGCAATCGGGCTCTCACCCCCCACTCCACGGGGGAAGCCTCCCTCACCGCCTCGTTCTCGTCCGTCTCCTCCCCATTCTCCTGCTGCAGCTTTGGCCTCTTCTTAAAGGCCTCCTTCTCCGGGCTGCCAGGAAGAGACGGGATGAACCGCGGTGACAGGGGAGCCCTGGCACACGGTCCCCTTAGACCATACATCCCCAACACCCTCCATCTCAGAGCCCTTCAGGAACCCAGCTTCACTGCCCTCCAGAGAGATGGGCCAGGCAATGTTACCAGATGGGGAGACTGAGGCACAAGGAGGGGAAGGGACTCACCCAAGGTCATGTGGCACGTCAGAGGCAGAGCTGAGAAAAGAACCCAGGAGTCCTGATTCTCTGCTGTATGGCTTTGGCTTCCCAGGGATGGGGCAGGACAATGTCTGGACCAGCAGGGCTGATGGGGGCTGGAGGGTGCCAGGGCTGGAAGCCAAGGGAGAAGTGGGCATCCCAATAACTATGGTCCTGCCATAATAATGAAGAGCCAGGGGTGGGAGCACCCAGAACAGACCCCCCCCTCTGTTCCCAGCAAGGAGTTGGCCATCACCTCTTCCTCCGCTGCTTGGTCTCCTTCTTCAGCCGCTCCAGGTCCTGCTTCGGTGGCCTCTGCCTCCATGGAGACCACGGGGCTGCTGAGCGCCCCCAGGCCTGGGCCTGGAGACGAGCCCAGGGAGTACGGGGGCCTGGAGGAGACCTGCGACAGACTCCGGCGGAGCGACTCGTTCATGGCTTCGCTCTCCAAGAGCTTTGTCCTGGGGATCGGAGGGGCTTTTGGTTATGGAGATCTTCTGCCCTGGGCAGATGTCCAAACACCCCAGGGGAAAAGACACCCCCTCCCCCCAACCTCTACGGAGGGGTGACCGGGAGAGTGTGTGTCTGGAACCTGAACTGCCCTCGCTCAGCTCGGACAAAGGGGCTCAGGGCTCTGCTCCCGGGGAGGGGTGCTGCAGAAGGACATCGCAGGGAAGGAAAGCTGGCATGGCCACCACTAACCATCTGCATGCCTCTTGTGGGAGCAAAGAGTCACAGCAGATGCCACTTCATGGATTTAGTGCCTTCACTTAGATGGCAATGCAGCCCAGGCCACGTCACAAAGGCCCCAGGGCTTCCCACTAGGTCTGAACGCTAACGGGAGAGAAGCAACCCTATGGCCGACAGCCAGTTCTCAACAGCCACGGTGATACGCTGACATGGCAGCCTAAGGGTTAATCTTCAGCAGCGGCTGCGCTAGACACGGTGGGGCACCTCTGTTTTCTAGCATTACGGATGGGGTCTGGATCCTCAGCGGGAGGGGTGTAAATCGGCATTGCTCCAGGGACCCCAGTGGGACAACGCTGATTTTACACCAGCTGAGAATCTGGCCCAGAACGAGCGAGGGGATTCCTGTCTCCAGGGTTGTCAGTTTCTCCAGCACGAAATCCACATTTATGAGCAGCACTAGCTATCAGACTGCATTTCAATGTACCCCGGGGAGGCATTTAAGTCTGGATCAGCCAAGGCTCCAGAGAAAGCTTGGGAGCACAAGGGCCGGACAGGACGCCCTACAGGATGGAGACATTTCCATCTCGAATGTGGGGCTTTTATTTATATTTCAGCAGCACCGAGAGAGACGGGATCGAGGCCCTGTTGTGCCAGGTGCTGCACACACTCGTGAGACGGGCGCTACCCCAAAGCACCGACAATCTAAATGGTCGCATCAGACCAAAGGCAAGAGAGAGGGGAAGTGACTTGCCCAAGGTCATTGGCAGAGCTGCGATGCCAGTCTACCATTTGAACCCAGTGTCCGCGGCACCAGTCACCCAGCCGGGAGCGGCAGAGCCAGAGAGGGAATCTGGGCCTCCAGAGCCCCAGGTCAGCAGCCCCCCCGCTAGCCCGCACTGCCTCTTTGCAGGTCCTCTCAAGCTGCACGCGATACGTGGCCCCCCCAGACGAGCGGAAGGAGAGAACGTGACCCACGCCCACCTGAGCTCCTCGATCTCCCGAATGTAGTTCTGGATCAGGGCGCCGATGGCCTCGTTGCCGTCACCTGGAGGGACAGAATTAGGATCACGGACTAGCTCAGAAACACCTAGCAGCTGGGCTGCCACTCAGCTGCCCTTGGACCTGAGCTCTGGGGTGGCTGTAATTTTCGTGGGACCGATCCGCATGCCCCACCTCGCATACACGTTCTCCGGAGGTGCCCATGCTCACCTGCCTTGGCCAGTATCAAATTGGCCTCCTGGCTCATCAGGTGGGTGACCTCGCTGTTGATGGCATCAATGGCCTCCTGCATGGCCTTCACCCTCATGCGCAAGGTGGCGTTCTCCTTCTGGAGCATGGCGTTCTCCTGGAACAAGTCACTGTAGCCCTCGGCGCCGTCCTCCCCGATCACACGCTTGCCCTGCGGGGAGAGGAGAAAGGGAGATGCAGAGAGGGCAAAGCCACAGCGTCGGTCAGCCCTGGCCAAACCCAGCCGGCCACGTGCTCAATGGCGCCATACTGAGGAAGATGGGTAGGGTAACCCTACGTCCCGTTTCGGCTGGGACAAGTCCCTTTTTTAAGCCATGTCCCGGGCGTCCCGACTTTTTTTTGGCAAAAGTGGGCATTTGTCTCCAAGGGCAAACGGGACAAACACCCAGTTTTGTCAAGAAAGTGGGGTGCAGAGGAACGTGGGGGGGAGGCCGGGATCCAGCGGGGGGCAGGCAGGGCTCGGGTGAGCAGCGACGCTGGCCCCAGCCTTTGGGAAATAGTCGGCCTATCCCGTATGTGCTTTGCTGCTCGCCCCAGCCCTGCCTACCCTCTGCACAGGGAGGGGGGCTCGCGTGAGCGGCTCAGGCCAGCCCCACATGGGGGGAGGGACTCAGGCGAGTGGTTCGAGGCAGCCCCGTGGGGGGGGGGGGGGAGGAGGAGGAGGAGGGGCTCAGGCCAGCCCCACGGGGTGTTCTGTTTTCCCTTTGGGAAATATGGTCACCTTAAAGATGGGTCACAGCAAGAGGAGCAGGGAAAAGGCGGAGACTCAAAAAATGGCAAGCGTGCCCGTGGGAAGGCCGTGCTCGGGGGACAGCAGAAACAGGGAGCAGCTGACATGCTGTTGGTGCCTTTTACTCAGGTAAGGTACTGATCTGAGCCCCATGATGGCAGGAGCTGAGCACCTCCCAGTTTAATGCATTTACCCTCATGCACCCCCAGGGGGCAGGGCAGTGCTCTGACCCCGGCTGGGCAGCTGGGGATTGAGGCCCTGAGGCTAAGGGAGTTGTCCAAGGTCACACGGGGAGTCTGTGGCAGAGCAAGGACTTGACCACAGGGCTCCCAAGTCCCAGGCCAGTGCCATGACCACTGGGCCATCCTTCCTCTCGGGCTGGGGAGATACATGACTCAGCTCAATAGCAACCTCTGGCTGCCTAAGGGCTGGTGCTCATGGGAAACCAGTCCAGCCAAGCTCAGCATGAAGCAGGATGTCGGATATGCCGCACAGGACAGGGATATAAAGCAGGAGGTGCCTTCCCAGCTCCGAAACATACCCTGAAGCCTTCTCCCTGTTCAGACATGACATACAGCCCTTTAACAGCCTACCTCGCCATAGTCCCTTGCATCCTACCCACAAACTACAGCACCACTGAAACACAGCCATCTCTGCGGTGGAGCCCAGAGCGGTGGCCAGAGCCCCTCCCCCGCTTCCCCCCTCCTCCACAGTCTCAGCACGCCGCTTGGGCGGGGCGGAGCCAGACATCTGCTCTAAGCCGAGCGGCACGGTAAGGGGGCCGGGGAGTTGGAGAAGGGGGGCAGTCAGGGGACAGGGAGCGGGGCGGGGGTTGGATGGGTCAGGGGTTCTGGGGGGGCTGTCAGGGGGGCAAGGGTGTGGAGAGGGGTCGAGGCAGGCAGGGAGCAGAGGGGGTTGGATGGGTCAGGAGTTCTGGGGGTCCTGTCAGGGGGCGGGGAGCAGTTGGATAGGGCATGGGAGTCCCGGGGGTCTGTCTGGGGGCAGGGGTGTGAATATGGGGTGGGGATGTGGATAAGGGTTGGGGCAGTCAGGAGACAGGTAGGGTCCTATGGGGGCAGTTAGGGTGGGGAGTTCTCAGGAGGAGGCAGTCAGGGGACAAGGAGCGGGTTGGGGGTACTGAGGGGAGTAGTCAGGGGGTGGGAAGTGGGTTGGAGTGGATGGGGGCAGGGCGGGGCTAGAGCGGGACTTCCCCCTCCCCGCAGTGTCCTCTTTTTTGATTGTGGAAATATGGTAACCCTAAGTTAGTGGTCTGTGCAGCCTGGCTTATGGGAACCATCCTGGGCTCCCAGTGTGGTGGCCAAGCCTGGATGTGTCAGTGAAGGTGTCAGAGAGCAGACAGAGAGAGGCACAGAAGAACAGGGGTCTCATCTTTCAACTCTGCAGCTTGGACACACCCTCGTGCCTGGGCTCCCAGCCTCTCCTACCTGGGGTCCCCTGCACCTTGGTCTTGCCTAGTTCACACCCAGCTAGGGCACCCCGGCTCTCGTCCAGCTGGCACTCATTCCGCACGCTTAGCCGCGTCCAGACCCTGGCACCTAGCTCTGGTACAACTGGCTCCTCGCACCCAGAGCCTGGGCATCCCTGGAACCGGGAGTTACCCAGGTCATGGGGGCTGGGGTGGGAGGAGACTGGGGGGTCGGAGGGAGGTCTCTGCAGGGTGGGGGAGGTTCCATGGGGGGGATTCCACGGGGAGTACCTGGTTCTTGTCCAGCTCGCAGTTCTTGTATTCGCTCTCGCCCTGCTCCTGGAAGGTGGCGATGACAAAGCCGACGAAGAGGTTCATCATGAAGAAGGCGATGAGGATGATGTAGATGATGAAGAAGATGGCGATCTCCACCCGGTAGTTGTAGATGGGGCCCATGTCCTCGGTGTGGGTGTCAATGGCCTTGTACAGCAGCCTGGGGGGTAGCGAGTAGAGAGCATGCAGTTTACCAGGCTGCATGGGGGGGCGGCTCAGTCCAGCTGAGCTAAGGCAGAGAGGTCAGGACATCCCAGACAGCTGCTTCCCCTTTGACTGCACTGGCACCTCTGTGCCCCTGATCGGGGGTGGGGGGTCTGACCCCTCTCTCCATCTTCGGGAGAAGTCCCCTCACATGGCATTCCCCAGCCAGGCAGCAGCGCCAGTGGGGTGCTGGGATCTCCCCCCGTGCAGCCTGACCCAGTGCCCGGCCCCCATGCTGCGTGCTCCCCCCGGCGGACTCACTGGGGCCAGCCCTCGAAGGTGGAGACAGTGAAGAGTGGCATCATGGCTGAGAGGACGTTGTCGAAGTGGAAGTCGTTGTGCACCCACTCGCGCGGGTACAGTTCTTGCTGCTTGGGGCCGCTGTCCATGTACAGAAGTTGCCTCTGGAACGGGAGGCAGCGGCGCATTTACAGACGAGGGGTGAGCGAGTGGGGGACTGGGCCCAGAAACTCTCCGGTCCCCTTGCCCATGACACACACATGCCCACCTGCTGAAGACTCCATGCTGCTCAGAGCACATTACTGTCTCACCAAATCAACCTGGGGAACTCACAGCAGCAGGAAGCCAGAGGCCAGTGCTGGTCGCGACAAGCACCATGGCCGAGTATGCGAGTTCTGACAATAACAGGAATCGGCAGTCATGCAATCAGGGTGTGCTGAGGAATGATCACATGTGGATGCCAGGGCTACAACCCGTCTACAGCCTGCCCAGCAGCCTCACCAAGATCCACCCTTGGTGCCTCTCCCCAGAGTACAGGTGGCAGCCTGGATCTACAGGCTGGAGCAGCTCGGCAAATCCCACCACATGCCTGGCAAATCCTGCCGTCCGGGATGAGCTCTGCCCTTCCACAGCCAGGGAGACTCATGCCCCAGGGCAGCCCCCTATACACCCAGACACGTACTTCACCCACTAGCGTGTCTGAAAGGGGACCTGCAAAGGTGACATAACACCCTGGGATATGGGAGGCACGTGACTCCTCCATTTGGGGAGGCTGCGTGTGCCCAGACTATGGCCCCGCCCCTGCTCCAGCTCCTGCCCCACTCATCCCCGCCTGCGCCTCTTCAGCCCCTCCTCTGGGGTTCCCCTGCCTGCCCGCCGGCTTCCGGCCACTCACCCCTCGTGCATGCGTGTGTCTCTTCACCCCCTCCTTCAAGGCTCCCCTGCAAGCAGACTGGGGACAGGAAGAGGACGAGTGGGAGCGGGAACTCAAGTGGAGTGCGGGCAGGACCACAGCCAGGGTGCCCACCTTTTTGGCAGCGGTGCGCTCCAAAGGCGGCAGGCCGTCTGTTTGGGGAGGCTTAGCCCCCTCTGGCCTCTTATACCCACCACCCATGCCTGGGGGCTGCCATCTTCTGCTCCTGCTTTTGATGATGAGTGAAGAAGGCCTGAAAGAGCTTTCCCAGGTCGTTCCATAAAACACAAGACAGTCCCAGGCTTAGGGTTGCCAACTTTCTACTCACACAAAACTGAACAGCCCTGCCCTGCCTCCCAGGCCCCGCTCCCTGCTCACTCCCTCTGTCACTCGCTCTCCCCACTCTCACTCACTCCCTTATTTCCACCAGGCTGGGGCAGGGGGCTGGGGTGCGTGAGGGGGTGAGGGCTCTGGCTGGGGATGCGGGTTCTGGGGTGGGGCCAAAAATGAGGGGTTTGAGGTGTAGGAGGGGCTCCGGGCTGGGGGATGGAGCTGAAGGGTTCGGAGTATGGGAGGGGGTTCCGGGCTGAGGCAGGGGGCAGGGGGCTGGGAGGGGGTACGGGCTCTGGGCTGGGGTGTGTGTTCTGGAGTGGGGCCAGAAATGAGGGGTTCAGGGTGCACGAGGGGGTTCCGGGCTGGGGCAGGGGTTTTGGGGTGGAGGTGCAGACTCTGGGGTGGGGCTGGGGATGAGGGGTTTGGGGTGCAGGAGGGTGCTCCGAGCCAAAGGCGTGAGGGCGATCAGGGCTGGGGCAGGGGGTTGGGGCGTGGGAGGGGGTCAGGGGTCCAGGTTCTGGGCGGCGGTTACCTCAAGCAGCTCCCGGAAGCAGTGGCTTGTCCTTCCTCTGGCTCCTACGTGGAGGTGCGGCCAGGTGGCTCTGCGTGCTGCCCTGTCCGCAGGCACCCCCCTGCAGCTCCCATTGGCTGTAGTTTCTGGCCAATGGGAGCTGCAGAGCTGGCACTTGGGGCGGGAACAGCGTACGGAGCCCCCTGGCTGCCCCTACACATAGGAGCCAAAGGGGGGACATGCTCCTGCTTCCAGAAGCCGCGGCTGACTTATCCCTGCTGTGCCGCTGACCGGACTTTTAATGGCCTGGTCAGTGGTGCTGACCAGAGCCACCAGGGCCCCTTTTCGACCAGGTGTTCCGGTCAAAACCCGGACACCTGGCAACCCTGCTAGTGCCTTAACCATTGGCCTGGCCTTCCTCTGGCTTACGAGTCCAACTCCTCCTTGGTCCTGGCCATTCAACACTCCCCTCGGCTCCCTGCCCCCTAGAGCAAACTGCCCTGTGCTGCAGGCTTTGCTCTGCATAGAGACCCACGCCTGGGCTCCTCTGCTCAGCAGGGTCCCGGGAACAGGCTGTGAGCACAAGAGACAACAAACCAGGACTGGTTCCTCGCCTTCCCCACCAGTCCCCCCTCAGGCAATGACACCCCCCCGGTCCCTGCGCTCTGGCTGCGAGGTACATGCAGTGATGACAGGGGGCGCCTACCTGCATTCCTCTTCTGTCATCTTGGCCGGATCCGTACAGCTGCTAAACTTCCCCTAGGTTTAAGCAGAGAGCAGAAGAATCAGGGATTGTACTGTGAACCGCAGGGGGCCTGACTGATAGACCTGGGGAGCAAGGACAAGGGCAGCTGCTGGCAACTGCAGTACATCCTGACATGACCCCACGGCTTGGCCCCGACCCAGGGGGCAGCATCTCCACGGCCCATTCCAGCCTGAAAGGGGCTGGTTAGTGCCAGCCGTGAGCGTCTGGGCCCTACCCCAGCTGGGCCTTTCCTTAGAGGTGCTTAGAGCCCAGCCAGATGTGCCAGCCCTCAACTCTCCCTGCGCAGTCAGCAGCACTGACAACCCCTAGGAGCCCTGCAAGGCCCGAAGGCCAGACCACTGCTGCAGCAACCCGTAGCACTTCTAGCCAAAGAGTCACGTCAACCTCATCCATTCGCACAACAGCGCAAGCGCAGACCTGCCTGCAGTGCCACGGGTGGTCAGGAGGAAACACCTGTGATCCTGCAACACGGTGGGGAGCTGGAGCGGGCGGGGGAAACCGAGTCACAGGTGGGGAAGGGACTGGCCCAAGGCTACCTGGCTGGTCAGCACCAAAGCTGGCAAGAGACCCCCAAATTGGCTGACTCCCACTGGGCCATGGGGCTGCCTTGCGTGGGCACAGATTATGCATACACTGCCCTGTTCTGCCTGCAGCGTGCTGGTACCCCCAAGGGGATGGCCGGGAATGGTCCTCGGCCTCCCTCTGAATTTCTGACATGGGAGAATCCCCTCTCTTAAAAGAAACGAAGAGGAGCCACTTCCTGGAGCTTCCCTGAGCTCAGCTCCACCCCAGCTCTCCCCAGGACAGGGAGGGTTGGGGGATACCAGCGCTGGGTTCTGGCCGGGAGGGGCTCTCACCTTGAAGAGCTGCACCCCGATGCAGGCCAACATGAACTGCAGCAGGGTGGTGACAATCACAATGTTGCCGATGGTCTTGATGGCCACGAACACGCACTGGACTACGTGCTAGAGAGAGAGAGAGGCCAATGCAGAGATGGGCCAGGCCTGCAGCACCACGACCTGCTGTGGGTATCGGCCGTGCCCCTGTGTAGGGGAAGGGGCCATCCCAGACACAGACGGGGGACACAGCACCACACCGGTGTGCAGGGGACACGGCCGTCCCAGACACGGATGGGGGACCCAACACCACACCAGGGGAAGTGGCCATCCCAGACACGGACGGGGGACCCGGCACCACACTGGTGTGCAGGGGAAGCGGCTGTTCCAGATGCAGCCAGGGGACCTAATACAAAACCAATGGGTTGCCTCCCAGCAATGTGGGTCCCAGCCCCACAGACACCTAACAAAACACCCGGGTAAGAGTGAAATCAGGTGGCCTGAGCCCTGGGACGTGCAGTCCTGGGATCCTGCTCAGATGGCCCATGATCTGGCAGGTCCTGGATTCCTGGGGCAGATCTGAGGGGGGCCGTGTCCACCCCCTATGGAGGGCCCTTGTCCCCGCCTTGCTCTCACCTTCAGCCCCTTCGCTCTGTTAATGGCCCGCAGCGGCCGCAGGACTCTTGGCACCCTCAGGATTTTCACCACGGAGATGGCGCTGGACCTGGGGAGGGCGGGGGGAGACGGGGTGACTCAGCCAGCTTGGGGTCTGGCCAGACAAATCAGCTCCTCATACGCTGTCAGGAGCCAAACCGGCCTGCAGCGATGCATCGGGGGAGAGCCAACACCTGTGCCCCTCCAACATGGGCAGGGGAGCTGTACCTGCCAGGGACAGGAGGGGGCAGACTGGGGGGACAGGCAGGCGAGGAGGGGGCATGCTGGAGGGGGCAGGCTGGGGGACATGCTTGGAGGGCAGGCCGGGGGGTGCAGAGCAGCAGGGGCAGGAGGGGGCAGGCTGGGGGGAATGCTTGGGGGGCAGGCCGGGAGGTACAGAGCGGGAAGGGACGTGCTGGGGAGACCGGCTGGCGGTGTGCTGCAGGGGGCAGGCTGGGAGGTGCGGAGCGGGAAGGGGCGTGCTGGGGGGCTGGCTGGCGGTGTGCTGCAGGGGGCAGGCTGGGGGATGCGGAGCGGGAGGGGGCGCGCTGGGGGGCAGGCTGGCGGTGTGCTGCAGGGGGCAGGCTGGGGGGTGCAGAGCAGGAGGGGGCGCGCTGGGGGGCAGGCTGGCGGTGTGCTGCAGGGGGCAGGCCGGGGGGTGCGGAGCGGCAGGGGCAGGAGGACAGGCCGGGAGTATGCTCTGGCGGGGCCAGGCTGTCATGTGTTCTAGGAGGGGATTGCAATCCAGTTTGACAGAGCTCCCCAAGGGCAGCACTTCCAGGCGCTTCCCACCGTGGGGGAAGGGGCAGGCGGCTGCACAGTACATCAGTAGCAGAGTTGGGCCTAGCCCCCAGGATCGCTGACATCCCTATCCTGAGCCCTAGCCCCTAGGCCACATTCCCACCCACCATGAGGAACAGAACCCAGGAGTCCTGAAGGAACTTGGGGGAGGAGGAAGGCAATTCCAGATTGAAGTGAGTGCCTGCCCTCAAAATCCTTGCGTATCCAATTCATGTCACAGCCTCTCCTCCCCATTCTCAGGGGTTGTTTATTTCCTTACTCCCAACAGTGTGGCTGGATGACTTTGTGGCACTGAATAGTGTATGAATGCTAATGCAAGGGGAATCAACCAACTCACATGCTTCTGGGCACAGGCTGATTGTCACAGGGATCAGGAGGGAATTACTCCCCACCCTCCATCTACAGCCCTGCATCTGCCCAGGTGCATCCCTACCATCTGCAGCATCAGTTACTCGTCATTGCTGGAGGTGAGATACTAGGCTAGACAGACCAATGGCCTAACCCATCCTACGTCTCTATTGCCAACGTAGATGACAGCACAGCAGATGGCCCTATCCTCTGCTGAACAGGCAGACCTGTTGCTACAACGGGTGCTTACTCAATTCCCATGGAGATGAGGGAGACAGCAACCACCAGCAGATCCAGGATGTTGAAGTAGTTCCGGCAGAAGGACCCCTTGTGAAGGAATGCACCGTATGCGGTCATCTGAAGGGAAGAAGAGGGGAGTTAATGGGAACGGGGCAGATCACCTCTGATCCTCTCTCTTTTTAAAAAGCAACAGAGGGTCCTGTGGCACCTTTGAGACTAACAGGAGTACTGGGAGCATAAGCTTTCGTGGGTAAGAACCTCACTTCTTCAGATGCAACCTCACTTCTTCTCTCTTTTTAGTGACTGCTACTCATGAAAGAAGCCAGATTGGAGCCCTGGACACTTAAGTCCTCTCTAGATCCACAGAATAGGCACAGTAAAGGAAGCTTATCATGTACCACTGAGCCAGCGAGCCTCAGCCCCACCCCACAGGAGTCTCTCCAGGGAGTTCATTCTCCACAGCCCATTCTTGGCCCAGCTGCCAATTGTGATGGTGCTTTTCTCACGCAGACACCTGTGGCCTAGGAACTGGGCTGACAGCCACTAAACAAATGCTTCCCTGGGCGCCCAACCGGCCACAGTAGAGCACGGCCCGCAGGGCCTTCTCTGACTGGTCCGTCTAGGGTGGGACTCAGGAGCAGAGCTGGTCAAAACTCGGCATTTCTGTTTCGGGGGAAATTTCGACACATCGTCATTTGGTTTTGGTCCCGATTGGAACAAAAAAAATATTTTCAAAATATCCCATGAAATGGAAGTTTTGAAAAATGTTGGTTCTGGAACACTTTGAAATTTTGTTTTATTTTATTTTATTTCTTTTTTTGTTTGTTTGTTTAATATTTTTATTTTTCTATTATTTAATGACGTCTGTGGCATACACTACTACTGGTGTCGTAAAATGACATAATCATTTAATTATTCTATTGATTTTATTTTAAATGTTTAATAACGGGTGCTTCAGTCTAGCAGAGAAAGGCATAATATAGTCCCATGGCTGGAAGTTGAAACTAGACAAATTCAGACTGGAAAGAAGGTGTAAATTGTTTACAGTGAAGGTAATTAATCATAGGAGCAATTTACCCAGGGACGTGGTGGAGACTCCAGCACTGACAATTTTTAAATCAAGAGGGGATGTTTTTCTAAAGGCATTCTCTACGTTCTATGGTCTGTGTCACATAGTAGGTCAAACCAGGTGATCGTAATGGTGACTTCTAGCCTTGGAATGGATTAATCTGTGCATTTTTAAAACAGTTAAGGGCAGCTGCTACTTAGCACTGATTGAAACATCTTCTCTTCTAGGTCAAAATGTCTGCGGTTTGCGTTGTAACTCCAGTGTCAAACTATTTCATTACAACACAAACAGGAGACATTTTGATCTAAAAGAAAAGCGAAGCTGTTTCAATCCATGCTAAGTGGCAGCTGCCCTTAAAGAGTTTTAAAATAAACTATATTAAAATAATATTTCTGCTAGGGCTGTCAAGCGATTAAAAAAATTAATCGTGATTAAAAAAATTAATATTGATTAATCTTGCTGTTAAACAATAATAGAATACCATTTCTTTAAATATTTTTGGATGTTTTCTACATTTTCAAATATATTGATTTCAATTACAACACAGAATACAAAGTGCACACTGCTCACTTTATATTTATTTTTGATTACAAATACTTGCACTGTAAAAAACAAATGAAATAGTATTTTTCAATTCACCCAAGTACTGTAGTGCAATCTCTTTATCATGAAAGTTGAACTTAAAAATGTAGAATTATGTACAAAAAATAACTGCATTCAAAAATAAAACAATGTAAAACTTTAGAGCCTACAAGTCCACTCAGTCCTATTTCTTCTTCAGCCAATCACTCAGACAAACAAGTTTGTTTACATTTGCAGGAGCTAATGCTGCCCGCTTCTTATTTACAATCTCACCTGAAAGTGAGAACAGGTGTTCTCATGGCACTGTTGTAGCCGGCATCACTAGTTATTTACATGCCAGATGCGCTAAAGATTCATATGTCCCTTCATGCTTCATCCACCATTCCAGAGGACATGCGTCCATGCTGATGACGGGTTCTGACTGATAACAATCCAAAGCAGAGCGGACCGACGCATGTTCATTTTCATAATCTGAGTCAGATGCCACTAGCAGAAGGTTGATTTTCTTTTTTGGTGGTTCGGGTTCTGTAGTTTTTGCATCAGAATATTGCACTTTTAAGACTTCCGAAAGCATGTTCCACACCTTGTCCCTCTCAGATTTTGGAAGGCACTTCAGATTCTTAAACCTTGGGATGAGTGCTGTAGCTATCTTTAGAAATCTCACATGGTACCTTCTTTGCATTTTGTCAAATCTGCAGCAAAAGTGTTCTTAAAATGAACAACATGTGCTGGGTCATCATCTGAGACTGCTATAACATGATATATGGCAGAATGCGGGTAAAACAGAGCCAGAGACATACAGTTCTCCCCCAAGGAGTTCAGTCACAAATTTTATTAATGCATTATTTTTTTAACAAGCGTCATCAGCATGGAAGCCTGTCCTCTGGAATGGTGGCCTAAGCATGAAGGGGCATACGAATATTTAGCATAGCTGGCATGTAAATACTTTGTAATGCCAGCTACAAAAGTGCCATGTGAACGCCGGTTCTCACTTTCTGGTGACATTGTAAATAAGAAGCAGGCAGCAGTATCTCCCGTCAATGTAAACAAACTTTAGAGACTGGGAATGGTTGGGTCATTACACTAATTGAATTTTTTTTCCCCCATGTTAAGTTCTCCTCACACCTTCTATGGGTCATCTCGATTATCACTTCAAAGGGTTTTTTTCTTCTGCTGCTGATAGCTCATCTCAATCGATTGGCCTCTTACAGTTGGTATGCGTTCTTCCACCTTTTCATGTTCTCTGTATCTATAAATATCTTCTGTCTGTGTGTTCCATTCTATGCATCCGAAGAAGCTTATGCTGAAATAAATTTGTTAGTCTCTAAGGTGCCACAAGTACTCCTGTTCTTTTTGCAGATACAGACTAACACGGCTGCTACTTTGAAACCTTTTTTGTCTGAGTGATTGGCTGAACAAGAAGTAGGATTGAGTGGACTTGTAGGCTCTAAAGCAGGGGTTCTCAAACTGGGGTTTGGGACCTCTCAGGGGGTCACAAGGTTATTACATGGGGGGTTGAGAGCTGTCAACCTCTCCCAAACCCCGCTTTGCCTCCAGCATTTAGAATGGTGTTAAATATATAAAAAAGTGTTCTTAATTTATAATGGGGGTCGCACTCAGGAGCTTCCTATGTGAAAGGGGTCACCAGTAAAAAAGGTTTGAGAGCCACTGCTCTAAAGCAAGAGTGGCCAACCTGAGCTTGAGAAGGAGCCAGAATTTACCAATGTACATTGCGAAAGAGCCACAGTAATATGTCAGCAGCCCCCCATCAGCTCCCCGCCATCCCCTGCCCACCAGCAGCCCTGCCGATCAGCACCTCCCCCTCCCTCCCCGCACCTCCCAATCAGCTGTTTTGTGGTGTGCAGGAGGCTTGGGGGGGGGGGGGGAGGAACGAGGACACGGAAGGCTCAGGGAAGGGCGCGGGAAGGAGTGGAGTAGGGGCAGGGCCTGTGGCAGAGCCGGGGGTTGAGCAGTGAGCACCCCCCGGCACATTGGAAAGTTGGCGCCTGTAGCTCCAGCCCCAGAGTCGGTGCCTATACAAGGAGCCGCATGTTAACTTCTGAAGAGCTGCATGTGGCTCCGGAGCCACAGGCTGGCCACCCCTGATCTAAAGTTTTGCATTGTTTTGTTTTTGAATGCAATTATGGAACCAAAAAAATCTACATTTGTAAGTCGCATTTTCACAATAAAGAGATTGCACTCCAGTACTTGTATGAGGTGAACTGAAAAATACTATTTCTTTTATTTATCATTTTTACAGTGCAAATATCTGTAATCAAAAATAATATAAAGTGAGCACTGTACACTTTGTATTCTGTGTTGTCATTGAAATCAATATATTTGAAAATGTAGAAAAACATCCACAAATATTTAACAAATTTCAAGTGGCATTCTATCGATTAACAGTGCGATTAAAACTGCGACTAATCGTGATTTTTTATTTAATCGCATGAGTTAACTGCGATTAATTGACAGCCCTAATTTCTATTATATTATGACATGTCACAGTAATAGGGCATATTATGGGTGTACATTAATGGCAGTTGCTAGTTCGTATTGATGGAAACCTATTGCACTGTTACTCCTGCCATGGTATGAAATAATGTAAACATGAAAAAAGAAAGGACATCAAATTCTAAACAACATTTTGAACATTTCCAAAGCTCTTTTTTTTTGGCAGGAATTTTTGTCAGAATCAACACAATTTCATGACAAATTTCAGTTTTGGAGAAACTAACGAAAAACGTTTGAGGCAAATGTTCTGACTAGCTGTACGGAGGAGGCCGCCCTAGTGGTGACAGTAAGTGGCACAGGCTGGCCAGCGAACCCCCAGTGTCTGTCTGTGTGCAGCAGCAGCCTCAATCAAAGATTCCCCATCCACTGGTGACGCCTGCCTCTGCTCTGCCCCCATCAGCGGCTCCCCTCACCGCTGGCATCACCCCATTATGCACTGGCTCCAGAAAGATGGGGTGTGACTCACCTTCAGGACTATTTCAACTGTGAACACGGAGGTGAAGCTGATATCCCAGAACCTGAAGATAAAAATAAGGGAGAGGTTTTGGTAACTCAGGAGACCAGATGTTATTTGAACGTCCTACAACCAGGAGCTTTGGCAGACAGACGGCACACTGCCCCGCTGAATGGAAACTGCACACCTGGTGCTAATAATAAATACAACAATAATACATACATGCTTTGCACTGTGACTGCTTCTTTCGCGCCAGCATCTTTACGATACTAATGAATTAAGCCTCCCAGCCTCCACAGCAGTCAGAAAAGGATTATCCTTAGCAGAACACAGCAGTCCAAGGGTTAGAGCCCAGGAGCCAGGATTCCTAGCTACTGTTCCCATCTTTGGGAGGGGAGAGTGTTCATAGAATCATAGAAGATTAGGGTTGGAAGGGACCTCAGGAGGTCATCAAATCCAACCCCCTGCTCAGAGCAGGAACAACCCCAACTAAATCATCCCAGACAGGGCTTTGTCAAGCCGGAACTTAAAAACCACTAAGGATGGAGATTCCACCACCTCCCTAGGTAACCCATTCCAGTGCTTCACCACCCTCCTAGTGAAATCGTTTTTCCTAATATCCAACCTAGACCTCCCTCACTGCAACTTGAGACCATTACTCCTTGTTCTGTCATCTGCCATCACTGAGAACAGCTGAGCTTCATCCTCTTTGGAACCCCTGTTTAGGTAGTTGAAGGCTGCTACCAAATCCCCTCTCACTCTTCTCTTCTGCAGACTAAATAATCCCAGTTCCCTCAGCCTCTCCTAGTAAGTCATGTGCCCCAACCCCCTGATCATTTTCATTGCCCTCCGCTGGACTCTCTCCAATTTGTCCACATCCCTTTTGTAGTGGGAGGCCCAAAACTGGACACAGTACTCCAGATGTGGCCTCGCCAGTCAGTGTTCTAATGGTTAATGCTGGCGATTTAGTGTCAGGACTCCTGGGTTCAATTCCTGGTTCTGGGAAAGGACCATGGCCTAAGGTGTCAGGATCCCTGGGTTCTTTTCCCAGCTCTGTAAGCATCTAGCTGGGTGACCTTGGGCAAGTAATTTCCCCTCTCTGGGCCTCAGTTTCCCTGTGTGTAAAACGAGGTTAGTGACAGTGCTTTGGGGTCCTCAGATGAAAGGCTCTGTACATTCACAGTATTACAATCCAAGACAATTTAAAGGTGGGGAATCTGAGGCACAGAGTGATGTTAAGTGACTTGCCAGTGATCACACAGGCAGTTAGTGGCAGTGCTAGGGGCAGAAGCCAGTGTACCCCACGCTGCTGAGCTTTCCACGGAAACCTAAGCCAGCAGTCCAGTGATTGAGGGGCCCACGAATGGCTCAGGCCCCTGCAATGGCAGGGATTTGTTTTATTGAGACATACCCAGCGGGTCCTTGCAAGTGATCTGTGCCCCAGAGGAAGGCAAAACCAGCCAGCCCCAAGATGCCAGCTGGTGTGACCTGGGGGGAAACTCCTTCCTGACCCCAAATATGGTGATCGGTTGGACCCTGAGCACGTGAGCAAGAACCAGCCAGCCGAGTGCCTGACAGCACGAATGCTTGGTGCCACCTCTGCACCCTGCCCAATGGCCCACCTCCAGCCGTGGAGTTCTGATGAATAACTCCATTCACACTTGTGGGGTCTCCGAGTGCTTCACAGAGCAATGGACTTCTCTGTGGGTATCCCTACCGCTCCCTGCACCACAGGGGCCGAGCAGATCCCAGCGGGGAACGAATGTAACCTCACAGGGCAGCTTTATTATCCCTCTGCTACAGACTGGGATGGTGAGGCACAGAGAGGAAGTGACTGGCCCAGGGCCACAAAGTAAAGTTAGTGCCAGCCAGGAATGAGAACCCAGAATCCCCTGCTGCAGCTCTGGAACAGGTTTTCCTTCCAGAGCCAGGAAAAGAACCAAGGACTCCTGATTCCTCATCCCCTGCACTAAACTCTCCTTGGGCACAAGGCGATAGCCTGGCAAGCAGCTCCCCTGAAGCTGCACGTTTCTGGTGGCTCAAACTGCTTTCCCCAACAGCCCATCCTGGGAACCTTGTTCCTGAAGGACACAGGCCGGATGGGATCCTCGGCCGCCAGGGAGACGCTGCTGAGCAGGATGAAGAGCAGGATGAAGTTGGTGAACCAGGTGGCGTTGACGATTCGCTGGCACAGCACTCGGATCCTGGGGAAGGGAGAGAGGGGAGGCAGGCAGTCAAAGCATTGTCAGCTCCAAGGGGCTGAGTGACAGCCCAGGTTAGAGCTTGGGGAGTGGTGCAGCTGGGGAGATCCCTGCGTGAGTCTTGGGGGTGGCACCCCTCATTCTGTGTGCCCGGCATGCTTCTACCCTGGGACAGCGTGTGGGCACAGCTGGCTCCAGAGGCTGGAACAGCCCATTACAGTTAAAGGTGTTACTTTGTAGCTCAGTCGGGAGGTTCCAGGTTCTATCCTCGCTGATCACTGCTGGGTTTCTGACAGATGGGAGGAGAAGCAGCACCTACTTGTTGGTTGGGCTGAAGATAGGGTTACCATATCTAATAAATAAAAAAAGAGGACCCTCCATGGGCCCTGGCCCCGCCCATTTCCCCACCCCTAGCCCCGCCTCAACTCCGCCCCTTCCCGCCCTAACTCCTCCCCCTCCTCCCTCCCACTCCCAGCCATGGGGAAAGGGCTGCCCCAGCGCTACCGGCTTCAGGGTTTGCCGGGCAGCCCCCAGACCCTGCGCCCCCGGCCGGCGCTTCCCCAGCACAGCTGGAGCCTGGGAGGGGAAGCGCCCAGCTGGGGGCGCAGGGTCTGGAGGCTGCCCGGCAAACCGTGAAGCCGGTAGCGCTCGGGCTTTGGGCAGCCCCTATGCCTCCGGACCCTGCGCCCCCAGCCGGGCACTTCCCCTCCCGGGCTCCAGCGGCGCAGGATCCGGAGGCACGGGGGCTGCCCGAAGCCGGTAGCGCTCGGGCAGCCCGGCTCTTAAACAGAGCCGAAGAGTCGGGGAGGAGCAGAGCCGCCATTTTCCCGGACATGTTCGGCTTTTTGGCAATTCCCCCCGGAGGGGGGTTTGAGTGCCGAAAAGCCGGACATGTCCGGGAAAAAGAGGACGTATGGTAATCCTAGCTGAAGATGAAGAAGGCACTGGCTTCAGGCATGGGTACTGCTTTCTCCTTGAGCTGCAGCTCTGCCAGGGGGCGTGGCTGAGGGCTCAGGGGGATTTCGGGCTCATCTTCCTTATCGTCACCTGTGGAGCAGCCAGAGGGAAGGAAACATAGTCAGTCACTTTGAGCTCGCATGTTGGGGTCATTCACTTAGCAGCAGCCAAAACAAAAACAAAAACAAAACAAAAAACCTTAGCAGAAGCTAAAACTTAGAGGTAGAGAAGGATCACTTGACCCCTTTCCATCCTGGGCAGCCAATGAGGGATTGTTTCCTTAACCATCCAGAGTTGGGGATGATGAGACCCCGTGGTCCAGCTGCAGGATGAGTCAGCAAAACAGCTCTGACCCTCCATGCAGGGATCAGGAACCTGACATCTGGCCATGTTTCCTTTTATGCTGGGCAGAGAGATTGTGGCCACCACAGTTAGACGAAGGGCTGTGGCTCCCCTCGCACCCCACAGCCCCTGGGGGTACTCACACTCCCGCTGTGGAGCAAGATGCTGCTTGCCATTAGAGACCCATAGGACAAAACCCTGGGGTATCCCCCGACGTCCTGACTTCAAATCCTCCAGGCCAAACCCAGCTCCCATTGTTCTCAGTGTGTGTGTGGGGGGGTCCCCCATCTTATGTTGCCTAGTGCACCCCCTAGTGGCCAGCAGGACTCACCCGTCAGTGAGGCAAGTAACACCCCACAAGCAATGGAAGAGGCATGTGCAGAGTCTGGTATCCTCCCCAGAGAGAGGTAGAACTCCCTGATCATGCCCCTACCCTCATACACAGACCAAGTGCTGCAGAGAACTGCACAGAGTTTATTCCAGCTCGGCGTCTGCTGGAAACAAACCATGTGGCTTTCTGCATCATAATAAGCCACTAGCTGAGCTGCACTCTTGGGACCAGAGCCCTCCAATGGGATTTCTCTCTGCAAGCCACCCCAACCCTTTCCATCGCTCCCTCAGTCTCTCCGGCTGGAGGCAAGGATCAAGCCAGAGCCTTACCTGGGAAGTCAGCAGAAGGGTAGGGGTCTTTGATCTCATTCACGTTTGATTCAAACTCGTCCACTTTTAACTGAGAAGGAGAGAGAGAGGCGACTAACGGAGCATCCCGGAAACACCACCCGTGGCACTGCCAGGGCTCTGCGTGCCAGCCTTCCGCAGGCCAGCGGGACAATGCTGCAGGCGAGAGGCAGGGAGAGCTCCCCCGATCTCTCAGTGGGGCAGGAGCCATCTGCTTGTTCTGTGTTTGTACAGTGCCTGGCACAATGGGGCTCTGACCCACGACGGAGGCTCCTAGGCAGAAGCGGATTAAGGTTCCCTGGGGCCTTGGGCCAGAGCAAGTGGGGGGCCCCTCCCCACCCCTTCCGCCTGTGGCCCCACCCACAGCCCCACCCCTTTCTGCCCCTTCCCCTGGGGCCCGCCCCTGTTCCACCCAGGGTCTTCCTCATTCTGCCCCCCCACTGCAGCACCACAACCCCTTTTGCTCCTTTCTGCCACCCCCCACTGCACCCCAAGACCAAGAAGCTCTGTCCCGTGCCACGGCCCTGGGGCCACAGCAGGGTGTGAAAGCTCCTTCAGTCCCAGGGTCTGGACGCTGAGGCTTCCCCCGCCACCCCCGTGCTTCTCTGTGGGACCAGGGTCTGGCTGCTGTGGAGGGGGCTTCCCCTGCCCAACACTTCTGCCACGGAACAGGGTCAGTGTGTGGGGGCTTTCCAGCCTCACCCGCCCGGCGGCCGCAGCTCCAGGCTTTCGCTGCTGCCAGCAGATTTTTTCCGGGGGCCCCCCAGTTGGCTGGGGCCCCGGGCCCAGTGGCTAATCTGCCACTGCTCCTAGGCGCTACCATAATAGAAATAATTAATAAAAAATAACAGGAGGCAGGGGAGCCAGGATCACTGGCCAGTTGGACAAGGGCCTCTGATGGGCCCTATATGTGTGTGTGTCTGTGAACAAGTGTGTGTAGAAAGATTGTAGATCAATCTCTGATAATTTTCATATGACTTTACATTGTGCCTCTTCATATAACCTTGTGGTGGGTCTACCCACGTGTGACCTCTGTTTTCATGGAACTTTGTATCAAAGCCTCATTTAGAAACTTTGCATTGCCCTTGGTATAATATTATAGCCCCTAAGGATAGAATAAGATAGAAGAAAAATTTCTTTTTGCTAGCAGTAGAACAAGAGCTCTCCCCCCCACTCTTAATCAATTGCCCTGTTGAATGAATGAGGTGTGAATGAGCAAGGCATGGAAGGCAGCACCTCCAGACAGCCTCAACTGTTGGAGAGGGGCTGGGAGCCAGACCCAAGAACAATAAAACGTGTCAAGTGGGCTCATTAAAGACAAGCAGACATACCGATGGCCTCGGGGGTTAGAAGCAAGCACCTTCTTTTGGAAACACCCTCTTTGCAGCATTGGGACAACACTAAAAAAAAAGCAGCACAAAGGACCAATGGACACAAACACAGAGTTTAAATCTGGTATAAATTTGCGTAAGAGGAAAGCTGCTATAAAAGTGAGGTGTCTTGCAAAGGACCCCGGGTCTCGTCTTGTCAACATGGGAGCATCGATCCGGATTGGCAGCAGCCCGGCTCCACCCCCTCCCCCATTTAACTCACCTGGCCAGTGAAGTTAAGGGGAGCAACTAATTGGTAACAACAAGACGGAGTGTGTGTGTGTGTGAGTGTAAATGTAATATATTATATGCATATAATACAGTGTTAATGAATACATGTATTACTAATAAATGTGGCGTTTTGTCTTATTCCCCCTGAAAAGATCCTGTGCAGTACTTTAAGTACAACAAGATCTTGAGTGGAAACTCCACCGAGACAGTCCTTTGATACGGGACCTTTGATCCTGGGCCTGTACCCACTGAGTCCCACTCCCCGTCCCCCCGCCACGCTTTTTGGGAGGGGACAGGGAAAGCAGGCTCGCTCGTCAGAGGAATGATCCGGGCCTACAGGGCATACAGAATGGACGTCTTGCTACAAGTCTCCGGAGATGCGTCTGCTGAAGCTCAGGATTTTGTCCCCAGTCATTCTGTGGGCCCTGGGGAAATCTCCCTCCCTCCTGCCATGGCCATCCACCTTTCATGCACGACAGGACAAATAATGGGAAGACATTACTGCTGGGTACCGTACTCCTCAACTGCCAGGGAAAGTTCCCCTAGACATTTGTTCAGACGAGCTCAGAGGGGTCGCGGCACTGACCTTGGCTGTGGTGGGGATTCCTTGGCTTTCTGCTCCAGCTTCTTGGCCAGCAGGAGCTTTTCCTCCTCAGATTTCTCTGGGTAACTTCTGGACGGGGGAACCACAAAAGAGAGGTGAGGAGTGAGGCCATGGCAGAGTTGAAATGAATGCTGCTGAGATGATGCCCAAGACCAGCAGCTCACATTGATTTGCAAGCCCTGGGCCCTTGGGGGTTCCCGCTTTTAAGCAGCAGAGAGCAGCACCGACCTGGACATTTTCCTCCGCTTCTTCTCCTCGGCTTTGGCTTTCTGGGCCGACGTCAGGCTCTCGGCCTCGGCCAGATTGTCCACAGCGATGGCCAGGAAGACATTGAGCAGATATCTGAGAGGGGGTGGGGCTAAGGAGCTTAGGGAGCATGCTCATATGTAAGGAATGAGTCCCTTCCATGGCCCAGGCTTAGCGAGAGCCTGTGTGGTGACACTAAGCAATGTACGCAGGCAGGTGGGGAGAACCCCAGGTTCAGCAACGAGCCCTCTGTGTACCCATGACAGCTGCCTCTTGGCTGTCACCAGTGAATCTCTGTTGGTGTCCCAACGGATTTTTTCATCCCTTTTAACCCCCACTCCTGTTGCATCATTTCCCTCACTCCTGGTACTATGATGTCTGAACATACCATACCCAGCCCCATAGCTTTTCCCCGATGTGTACTTGAACCTAGATGTGACTGTGCTGGATAAGACAAGAAAACGCCCAGCTGTTACTCCCCAACTGGCTAGAAAGAGGATACAGTTCCCGCAGACAAAGAGGATGATGAAGTAAATGCATACCAGCACGCCGGGGAAGGAGGGCCCTTTATAAGCCATGATCCCATTGTACATGATTGAATTCCAATCTTCTCCGGTCAGGATCTGGGAGACAGGGTGAGTGAAAGAACAGGTCAAGTAGAACCATTCCACTGGACCAGAAAGAACAGAACCCAGAAGTCCTGACTCCTTGTTCCCTGCTCTAACCACTAAGTCACACTGTCCCCCAGAGCCCAAAAAAGAACCCAGGTATCCTGACTTCAGCCCCTCCTCTATGCGTTAGACCAGTGGGATTGATGCCCGCTGCACCCCATGCCCCGTACCTGGAAGACACTGATGAGCGCCTGGGGGAAGTTATGGAAGGTGCTGCGCCGCACCTCCATGTCTTCAAAGTCGAACTTCCCGCCGAAGAGCTGCATCCCCAGCAGGGAGAAGATGATGATGAAGAGGAAGAGGAGGAGGAGCAGGGAGGCGATGGAGCGGACCGAGTTTAGCAGGGATGCCACCAGGTTGCTCAGAGAGGTCCAGTACCTAGCGTGAGGAGAGGCACACAGGCTGCTTACGTTGAGGGGCGCCACTGGGGCACACAAGCAGAAATGGGGGGCAGGGTGATGAGGGGAATGCCCTGCTCAGTTCGAGGGGGACACTCCATCATCTCATCTCCGCTTGGCCAAATGTCTCCCGTGTGGTCCTGGGACCAGGTGTTAGACAGGAGATGATAAGAATAATGCCTAGCTCTTCTGTGGAGTTTTTCATCAGTAGATCTCAAAGTGCTTTGCAAAAGAGGCCATGTTCCTTGTCCCCATCTCACAGGTGGGGAAACTGAGGCACTGGCCAGGGACATGACTTGCCCCAGGTCCCCCAGCAGGCCAGTGGCAGAGCTGGGAGTAGAAGCCACGTCTCCTGATTCCCATTCAAGTGTGCTCTCCATTAGGAAACACATCCTAGTACTCAGTTCCTGGCTTCGCCACAGATGTCTTGTGCAACCATGGGCCTGGCACTTAGCCCCTCCGTGCCTCCGTTCCCCATGCATGAAACAGGAATAAGGATGCTGCCCTGCCACACAGGGGGCATGAGGAGGAATCCGTTGCTCTGATGTTATGGTGATGAGGGCAGATAAGTACCTACCTAGATAGATCTGGGGAGCCAGGTGAACCCCATGCCCAGCTTCCCCCCATTTTCATTATTGCCACCAAATATCCCAACCTAGGGAAGTGAGGTTCATGAATCCTGTGGCATTCTCAGCTCCCAGCTCTGTTGTGTCTCTGGGACCCCTCTGGCAGAGCGGGCTCCTGCTCCTGCTCCGGGTAGCTGTGAGGAGCCTCGCTGGGTCCCAAAGGACAGGCTGAGCTGCTGGTTTGTCTCGTGGCAGGAGGGCTCAGACCCTGCACTCTCCACGCCCTCCTTCCAGCAGGGCCGCAGGTAACTACTCAGAGTGTGGTTTGCCCCACCACTCACAGGACAGCCTGATCAGCTGGGGGCTGATAGCGGTGAGTCAGTGTCAGATTAGAGCCCCAGAGTTCTGTGTCCCAGACCCCCACCTCCCCTGCTCTGATCCACTAGACCCCCCTCCCCTCCCAGAGCTAGGGAGAGAACCCAGGAGTCCTAGCTCCCCGCCCCCTGCTTTGACCCATTAGACCCCACTCCCCTCCCAGAGCTGGGAACAGAACAGGAGTCCTGACTCCCAGCCTCCCTGCTCTAACCACTAGACCCCACCCCCCTCCTGTGGCTGGGATAGAACCCAGGAGTCCTGACACCTAAGCCCTAGCTCTAACCACTAGACCCCACTCCCCTCCCAGAGTTGTAAACAGACACTAGGTATCCTGACCCTGGCCACACAGAGGCCGGAGAACTCACCAGTTCCCCTTCCTCAGCCTCTGGCAGCTCATAGTTGTAGTCATGCCTGAGGCCTCAGAAGGGGTAAGGACAGCCCAGCCTCCCAGTGCAAGCCCCCCTGCCTGTACTGCCTGACCCCAGGCCCTGGGGAGAGGTGCCCCCACTTGGTTATCTTGAAGATCCTCAGCAGGCGAATGCACTGCAGGACGGAGATGCCCAGGGGTGACATGACG